>NW_020944349.1:153772-177627 GCF_900497805.2 Vombatus ursinus | reverse complement strand
TATTCAGCTCTGGTCTTTTCATCAAGGATGCTTGAAAGTCCTCTATTTCATTGAATGTCCATTTTTCCCCTGAAGGATTATACTCAGTTTTTCTGGGTAGGTGATTCTTGGTTGTAATCCAAACTCCCTTGCCCTCCGGAATATCATATTCCAACCCCTCTAGTCCTTTAATGTAGAAGCTGCTAAATCTTATGTTATCCTGACTGTGTCTTCATGATATGTTGAATTGTCTCTTTCTGGCTGCTTGCAATATTCCCTCCTTGACCTGGGAGCTCTGGAATTTGGCTATAATATTCCTGGGAGTTTTCATTTTGGGATTGGTAGATTCTTTCCATTTCTATTTTACCCTCTGGTTCTAGAATATCAGGCCAGTTTTCCTTGAAAATTTCTTGAAAGATGATGTTTAGTCTCTTTTTCAGATTATGGCTTTCAAGTAGTCCAGTAATTTTTAAAGTATCTCTCCTGGATCTATTTTCCAGATCAGTTGTTTTTCCAATGAGATATTTCATGTTGTCTTATATATTTTCCATTCTTTTGGTTTTGTTTTATTGTTTTGCTCAATCGTAATTTTTTTTTGTTTTTTAAATAATTTATTTATTTTTAGTTTTCAACATTTACTTCCACCATAAGATTTTGAGTTTTAAATTTTCTCCCCCTTCCTCTCCTCCTACCTCCCCAAGACGGTGAGTACTCTGATATAGGCTCACCTATACATTCATATTAAGCATATTTTCACATTAGTCATGATATATAGAAGAATTAGAACGAATGGGAGGAACCACAAGAAAGAAGAAATAAAACAACAAAAGAAAAAGAGAGCAAATAGTCTGCTTCGATCTGCATTCAAACCCCATAGTTCTTTCTCTGGATGTGGATAGCATTTTCCATTATGAGGCCTTTGGAGTTGTCTTAGATCGTTGTATTGCTGAGAAGAGCTAAGTCTATCAAAGTCTGTCATCACACAATGTGACTGTTACTGTGTACTGCTGGTTCTGGTTCTGCTCTCAGTCCTATTTTTTAAGAAATTATTTTCTTCAGTGAGTTTTTGTACCTCCTTTTCCATTTGGCCAATTCTACTTTTTAAAGCTTTTTTTCTTCAGTGGATTTTTATACCTCCTTTTCCATTTGGCCTAGTCTTTTTTTTTTTAAGGTGTTATTTTCTTCAGTATTTTTTTGTGTCTCCTTTACAAGCTGTTGACACTCTTTTCATGATTTCCTTGCATCACTGTCATTTCTCTTCCCAGTTTTTCTTCTACCTCTCTTACTTGGTTTTCAAAACGCTTTTTGAGCTCTGGACACTCAGAACAAATTTGCAGTCTAATAACAACCTGGTGACAATTTCTCAATCCTGTCTTAGGCCGCAACAGCCGGATGAAACTCAGTGGAAGACCATACCGACACATGGGAGTCCTAGGAACATCTAAGCTCTACGACATTCGCAAAACCATCTTTGCTTTCACGCCACAGGTGGGTAGAATGGGCTGGTGAATGAATGGAACTTGGATGGCAATTACATCTACTGGCCAGGAAGGCATGAGCTTCTTCTTGTCCGGTATGTACAAACAAATTACATACAGGATGAATGGAAAATAATTAATAGAAGGAAGGCACTAGAATTAAGCAGGGCTGAAAGAAAGGCTTCCTATAGAAGGTGAGATTTTAGCTGGGACTTAAAGGAAGCAAGGGAAGGCAGGAGACAGTAGGGAGAGTGTTCCAAGTCTGGGGGACAGCCAGAAAGAATGCCTGGAGTCAAGAGATGGAGTGTCTTGTTGGTAGAATAGCCAGGAGGCCAGGGCTACTGAATCAAAGAGTACATGTGAGCGAGCAAGGTGTAAGAAGACTGGAAAGGGAGGGGGCTAGGTCATGAAGGGCTTTGCTCCTGGAGGTGATAGGGAGCCACAGGAGTTTAGTGAGTGGGGGTGGGGTGATCACTTTGATAGCTGAGTGAAGAATGGATTGGAGTGAGGAGAGACCTGAGGCAGGCAGGACCCCCCCCCCCCCCAAAGTAGGCTATTGCCATAGTCCAGGGGTGAGGTGATAAGGGGCTGCACCACGGTGGGGGTAGTGTCAGAGGAGAGAAGGGGGCATATTTGGGAAATGTTACGCAGGTTCACTGGACAGGCCTTGGCACCGTATTGGATATGGGGCGGGGTGAGAGAGTGAGGAGTCCAGGATGACTGCTAGGGTGAGAGCCTGAGGGACTGTGAGGAGGGTGTTGCTCTGGACAGCAGTAGGGAAGGTGGGGGGGCAGGGTTTAGGGGGAAAGAGAATGAGCTCTGTTTTGGACATGTGGAGTTTAAGATGCCTACTGGACATCCAGTTTGAGATGTCTGAAAGTTGGTGGGAGATGAGAGACTGGCCATCAGCAGAGAGTTGGGGCAGGAATCAGCAATCCATGGGAGCTAAGGAGATCACCAAGTAGAGTAGTCTGGAGGGAGAAGAGAAAAAAGGGCCCAGGGCAGAGCCTTGGTTAGAGGATCCAGCAAAGGAGACAGAAGGAGCCAGCGGAAAGGGAGGAGGGGAAGGGACCCGTGGCAGGGGAAATTGTCCTGAAAACCTAGAGAGGTGGGGATCAAGGGGGAAAGAGTGACCGGCAGAGAGGTGCAGGAGAATGAGGACTGAGAAAAGGCCTTTGGGTGTGGTAACTTGGGAGAGAGCAGCACTTTTCCTAAATGTACCTATTAAGGCCCCCAATCCTGCTCTTTATATCAGTTTGATATTTCTCTTGTCATGCCAAGCTCCGGGCGTTTGACTGAAGCCCCAGAGGCCATGCCATAAATGCTCGTTGACTGACTGATTCCCGTGGACAGCATCATGTGCGGGGAGGGGGTGAGGGGAATAGTCTTCCATCCTTGCCCCTGGCACGCATCTCCACACCCATCATTAGGTGCCTCCCCTGAAACGTGGTTGCCACCACCAAGCACCTTGGCAACTTTTAAGCGGTGAGTTTGTGGGCATTTCCTCAGCAGTATTGAATGCGGGTGATGGCTACTTCCTCTGTCTCCTGCCTTTTTCCACCAGTTCATAGATCAGCAACAGTTTTATTTGGCCCTTGATAACAAGATGATAGTGGAGATGCTGCGGACAGACCTCTCCTACCTGTGTAGCCGCTGGAGAATGACAGGACGCCCCATCATCACCTTTCCCATCCTGCACACCATGCTTGGTAAGAGTTGTGGGAGGCATGGAAGAAATCAGCCAGCTGGAATTCTAGAAGGCTCAAAGAATGCTTGCCTTCTCTAAGCTCCTAGACTCACTGACAAGCCGCTTGGTCAGTGGAATTCAGTGGAACCAATGGTCCCTCTGGTAACATAAGTCCACCCACTTGAGGGGAGTGCCATTTCCTGAGTACTTTGAGTCTGATTTCTCTTTGGAGGGTCAAGGTATTAGAGTGCTGGGCTTGGGATCAAGAGAAATGGAGGCCCCAGTCCAGCTTCTGGTGCATACTGCCCTTGTGACCTTACACAAGGCAGGGAGCATCTTTGGGCCCCACCCTCCTCCTCCTCCTCTCTCAGCTAGGGCGCTGGGTTGGACACGACAACCCCTTGGGTTTCCTTTGGTTCCACTGAAGCTCTGTGCTTCTCTAGGCTTCCTGGTTTTCCATTTTTTCATTTCATCACCAGTGAAGGTGATGATGCCTATAGTGCCTGCCTCCCTCCCTCAGTTGAGGCTGTGCGTGGAAGGTGCCAGCATCAGCATCAGCATCAGTCAGTACACTCATACGCCCCTTGTGACCTTACTGAGTAGTGACTGTGTGCTGAGTCCTGCCCTCAAGAAGCCTAAAATCTCATTGGAAAGAAGGTGAACTCCCATGAAACAATGGAAGACAGTGGGTCATGGAATAAACACCATGTTCCATGGGCCAGGCTCTGAGGGCTGTAGCATGGCCCAAGAGGAGAGCGCCAGCTCAGTGATGGAGGGCTGGACTGAGCACTCAGCCTTGTAGAAGGATCTGGAGGGCAGTGACTTGCCCAAGATCACATGGTGAGTTGGGGGCACAGTCCAGGTCTCCCACTCCCTGTATAAGGCGTAATAGAGGAGACTCTTAACACTTGCCGGCTGCCTCTCTCTGCCTCTGAATCGCTGTAAAGAAAATGCCTGAGCATCTCCTGGGGCAGTTTGGGGCTCTCATCCCCTCGACCTTCCAGGAAGAGGCCCAGTACACAAGCTCTACCTTGAGCTTTGGTTTCCTCACCTAGACCATGGTGGTTCTCATGCTTGCCCAGGGGCAGGAATGAGCAGGTTCTGGGGAGAAGCCAGAGCTGGAGAGGCAGTTGTGGCATGATGGGAAACAAAGGTGAGATTGGAAAGGCAGCGCTGGGATCCTAAAGGACCTTGGAGCCTAGTAGCGTTGACCCTCGATGCATTAGGACATAGGGAGCTGGGAAGGCCATGCTGGAAGGAGTATGGCAGCCAGATCAGGCCAGTGGCAGCAGGATTAGCCGTTTGAGAGCTCTTCACGTAGCACGGCTGTGGAGCAATGGAGGCGTGCAGTGGGGAGGTGGCAGTGGATATGGAGACGTGTCACAGGAAAAGTCAGGAGTGGGTAGAGAAAGAAGGACAAGGAAGAGGTGAAGCCCTGGGCTTTCATCAGTGAGGGAGCTTCCCCCCCTCCCCCACAGAGACCACAGCCTGCCTGTGACATCTGGTGTGTGTTCAGGAGGACCTGAGTTCAAATCCGGCCTCAGACACATAATGATCACTAGCTGTGTGACTCTGGGCAAGTCACTTAACCCCAGTTGCCTCACCAAAAAAACAAACAAAACAAAACAAAAAAAACAAAGGACATCTGGTGTGTGTGTCTGAGGTAGGATTTAACCCAGCACTCCAACTGGGAGGACGAGATGGGGGTAGCCCTGAAAAAGCTCAGGTCCACCATGGCTGAGCTCTTTAGACTGTTTGCTGGGATCTTTGCTTTGAGGGATGATGTCTTAGGGAGGTCCCTGGTCAGGGCTCTCTTGGAATAGCCCAGAATTCCTGAAAGGCTGGCCTGGAAGCCATTCTGTTCTCCAGATGTCTGGCCTGATGTAGGGGTGAGTCCCAGAGTACGTCCTAGAAGTCTGCTCTGGGCCAAAGCTGTACTCCATGGAGGTTCCATGAGGATCTTAGTATCTTGTTGAGGTATAGAGGTGTGGCCTTGGGGACTCCCATGCCAAGCATCAGTCAATATCATTGCATTGGCTGCCCTTCCAGGGCGCGTGGTTGTTCAAATGCCACACAGCCCCCTCCCTACTCAGGGCCGAGAGGGAAAGCAATCCATTGGCTCCATTGGCTCTGATGGGGCAGTTGAAAACACTTGTTACTTTTTTACAACCTCAGAGTTCTGGCACTAGATATTTCTTCTCTCTATATTAAGATGAATCTGGAACCACCATAAATGCATCTGTCCTGGCTGTGCTCAGAAAAATGCAGGATGGCTATTTTGGTGGGGCAAGGTAAGTGACCTCTCCCGTTGGCCTGTGGAGTAAAGGATGTGGGTGGGGCAGAGTGGGACGGGACTGTAGGTCAGCTTGGGAGAACCAACAGATCCCTTCATGCTGCTGCTGGGCGCTGGCTGCCTCCTAGATCAGTGTTATGTGATGAGGGGAGCTGTTTCCACTAGTTAACCCAGCTTCAGTGTCAGAGACAAGATGATGAGATGGTGTTGACAACAGCCCAGACTGAAAGTCACAACTCTGGAGCTTGACTCCTGACCTTGGAGGTCTGAGAGGATCCTTTTTACTCCTACTCTGGCTCACAAACAGAAACATATGCTGTAGGGATCCAAGCTTTAGAGAGACCATGTAGTCCAACCCCCTCCTTTTACAGAGAAGGAAACTGAGACCCAGAGAGAGAAGTAACTTGGCCAAAGACACCCAGGCAGAAAAGAGTGGAGCTTGGCTGTGAATGTCCCGGGTCCTTTGACTCCAAGTCTGATCCACTTTCCATTCCATTGTACTACGTCCCAAAGCAGGGATGGCCTTGGAGTTCTTTGGGGGAATCGTGGTCACAGACTTGTCCTCAGTTGTACCCATTCTCTTTCCTAGTTCCCTTTGTGACCAGACATGGGTTTGCTAGATGCCTGGCTGTGGTTGGAACAAAGCAAAGTTGATTGGTCTATTTGGGGACTGTCAGCACAGTACCTGACACACGTTAGGAGCTTAACATGTGTGTTGACTGTTGAGTACTGACGTTTCCCTTTGGCCTTGTTGGTGTAGTTTCAGAATCAGTGTAGGGATGGTGTGAAATTGCACTGCCTTCAACACAAATGAGCCCCTACCAGGGGTCCCTAGTCCAAACCTGCAGCCTTCCCCTGAAGAACATTCACTCTACTTGCCCCTCTTTTCTCTGCCCCTGATTATCAGGGTCCAAGCAGGTAAACTGTCCGAGTTCCTGACGACCTCATGCTGTACCCACCTGAGCTTCATGGATCCTGGCCAGGAGGGCAAGCTGTACGGCGGGGATATTGACGATGACATTGATGACTACGGTGATGGAGAGCTGTACTCGGACAACTGGCTGGATGATTTGGACTCCCCCAAGCACGGTGAGTAACGCAGCCACAGCTGGTGACACCGAATCTCATTGGCCGCTGTAATCTGCGGCTGCCACCAGTGGTCTCCCTTCCCTGTCTTCACCCTGACTGAATACGCTTTGATCACTGATCTGCTTTGGCCTCCCTTCTCAGCAGTCTGCTTCTGAGCTAAAGTCCCGGGGCAGAAGCTCCAGCCTGGGCAGTGGCCGGGTCCCTCAGCCCACCGGCCAAACACTCTCCATGGGATCTGGGGCTGGAGAGGCAGTTTTGCAGCAGGAGACAGTGGGGAAGGAGACCCAAGTGATTCAGAGTCAGGTGTGTTGTGGGGAGACAGGGAGAGGAAGAGGATGGGTGGCAGTGACAAGAAGAGGGAGGTAAAGGTGCTCCCACCAGAGGGCCTTGCTCTTCTCATCTGTGGAGTGTACAGAGGATCACAGTAGGGTCACAGTAGGGTCACAGTAGGGTCGAGGGGCAATGTCATCTCTCAGAAGAATCAAGCTAACGGAGGCAAGGCCCTGAGCCCACAGAGGAGGAGGAGGTAAGAATGCCAGACTGTGGCCTCTGAGGTCTGTCCCATCTCTGGATCTGGGTCCCTCTTTCATTTTCTGTGTATGCTCTGAGGAGAAAGGGTCCCTTCCTACTCCCTGTTATAATGAGCCTCCTGACTAGATTATAATAAACTGAGAGCAGAGACTGTCACAGCAAGGTGGGCGTGCATCAGTACGTAGCTGGTGAAAGAATAAATAAATAAGTGATTCCTGAATAAATGAGGCTAAGGCTTGGGGTCTGCCCAATGGCTCCACAATCTTTTTCTTCCTGTGAGTTTCCAGTGTGGTGCCCTGTGTGTGGGCAAGCCAGGCCTTCGATTTCCCAGGGGTGAGTTAGGAAAGAATGAACTAAGCTGTACCCCTTTTCTCTGTCCTCCCCAACTAACCCTGCAGTCCGTGGCGGTGATGAAGTCCTGTGGTACTTAGACCGCCTTTTGGAGCACACTGCACCCAAGCCCACACTGTCCCCTACTGCCCAGCAGGGAGGGCTCAGTCGCTTCCGAACGGCAGTGCAAACAACCCGTGACTTCATGTCCTTGGTGACCAAGGCTAAGGAGCTGCATGTACAGAGTGAGTAATCCCATGGCTCCCTGGAGGAGGAAGAAGAGGAAAAGAAGTGAAGGGGGAGGAGGAACATAAAGGTCTAGCAGTGAAGAGGGGGAGCCACCTATAGTCAGGGGGACAGAGGAGGCCCCTGGGGGAGGGGGAGGGACCTTTGCTTCTCTCCATTAGAGATAATTTCATCAGTGGAGGAGAAAGGGAACACGATATTGCCAAGAACCACAGAAGGCTGAGGGAAACATGGAGCTTAGAGGGTGCACTCAGGGTGGCACGCTCTACCCACAGCCTCGCCCAGCCTTCCATCCTTCGGCAGGGCCTGTAATCTAGACTGTCATCACTCCTCTGAGCCCCAAGGAGAGCAGTGCTCCATGGCCGGGGCTGGGGGGACCCCAAGTGTGCCCACTGCAAGCTGGGAAAACTCAGCTCGCATGGCCATTGACCCCCACTAACCAGAGCCACAGCTGTATTGACATTGGCCCCACTGAAGGCGGGCAGCACAGCGCTTAGTGTGTGGACCCTGGGGCTTTGCCTCTGACCTGAGGGAGTGTGCTGAGTGCTCTGAGGGAGGAGCCGCTTGCCCACTAGCCCGCGGGCCTTAACACAAGGAGTTGGGCTCCCAGCTCTGCTGCTCCCTTGCTCAGGCAATCATTTGATCGTCCTTTCGTCCTTCTCCCTGGGCAATGGTGTGGAGGCCCCAAGGGCGCCTCCCTGCAGGTTCTGGTGAGTGCCCACAGCAGACGTTGGCAGCCACAGGAAGCAGCAAGTGGGTTTCTTCCATTCCACTTAGGGGCTGCCTTCTTCATGGCTCTAGGACGGGAACCAGCCGTCCCCTTCTTTGTGCGCAGAGAGGGGTTGCCCTCGCCCAGGAGCACCAGAGAGTCTCGTAGGCCAGGCCAGGAGATGGGATATGGGAAGCTGCTTGTACCCGTGGCAAGGGAGGGGCGACCAAACTCACTGCTCTTGGTGCAGGATCTTGTGGGAGTGTTTCTGGTGTTATCCCCTTTCTGAGGTGAGAACCTCAGCTGCAACCCAAGTCATGTGACCTGGTAGAAAAAACACTGGCTTTGGAGGCACAGGCACTAGGTTCAAATCTCACTTCTGCTCCCTGTGTGACCTCTTGAGGCCTCAGTCTATTCATCTGTAAAATGAGGGGGTTAGGCTCTACAACTCTGGAGGTTCCTTCCTGTTCTGAACCAACGCTCCTTTCCTTGGAGTCGTTCACCCCAAAGGGCCGGCTCCTCTTGGCTGCTCCACAGAACTGCCCAGTAAGTGGGAACCGGGTTTTCTGAAGCAGGGGCCGATCACTTTTGGAGGCCTAGGGCACCTGTGTGAAACGTTCAGTCTCCTAATGCCTCCAACCCTCCTCCAACATTGCCTTCTTCCAGATGCTCACGTGTACCTTCCCTCAAAGCTCCTGCCAGCCTCCCGGACTTCGTTCAGCTTCCTGGACACCACGTCTCTCCCTCCACGGGCTGAGCAGGTAATGGGGCAGAAAGCACACCCAGCCACTGTCGCCCCTCTGGGAAATGGGCCCAAATCCAAGCGAGCAGCCACTGCCCTGGCTTTCTCTGCACAACTAGTGGTTCAGGAAAACACCAGTTTCCTTTCATTTGATTTCAACCAGTTGTGTTGGTTCTACTTTGGTTGCAGATGAGAGGCCTGAGGCACCAGCTGCTTCTGGCTTTGTATTTTCCCCAGATGCTGACACATATCAGAGCTGCAGCCCTCTGGTAGACATGGGGATTGGAAGGGAAAAGATTGATCGGGTCTGGGGGCTCTGCCTGATTGACTGAAAGCCATTTGAGGGTCCCTTCTCCTCCTGCCCTTCCCCTTTCCCTTCTCCTTCTTCTTCCCCTTCTCCCTCCCCTCCTCCTTCCCCTCCCCTCCTCCTTCCCCTCCCCTCCTCCTTCCCCTTCCCCTCCTCCTTCCCTGCTCCATTGTACTGTTACAGGTTCCTTCTGTCCATGTGGAGATGCACCTTCCCCGGGATGAATCAGGGGAGGTAGACTTCCAAGCCCTGGTGGGCCAGTTGCATGAGTGCCCAAGCTTACAGGACCAAGCTGACATCCTCTACGTGCTTTACACCATGAAGTATGTTATCCTGACCCAGAGATTTTGAAGCTTACAGAGTCCCTATTGGGTGTTTAACTCTGTAGATGACACATTGAAGCCCATGAGTTTTGCATGTGGGAAGGGCTTGATTACCCATGAATACGGTATAAAATCCAATGGTCTTGTTGGTTTCATTCTTTTCTTGGGCAGAGGGAAGAAGAGAGGCTGGTAAGGGCAGAGCAAGGTGAGAGGAAGGCAGAGTCAGAGTGATCATGGCTGGGCTGAATACCCATGGGTCTTGGGGAAAGACGGAGAGAGAGAAAATAGAATGCTGTGGTCTTCTAGCCAGCTTGCATGAGCTGGTGCATAAAGTGGTGGAAAGAGAAGTGGATTTGGAGCCATGGACAGAGGTTTGAATTCCAGCTCTGTCCCTTCCTCATGTGACCTTGGGCAAGTTCCTTCCCCTCCCTATGCCTCAGTTTCCTTTTCTGTAAAATAAGGGGGTTGGACTAGACAGCTTCTGATATCCCTGCCAGCTCTCAACGTCTGATGGCTCCTCTGCCTGGTCCACCACTGCTGCTGACCCTCTGCTATTCCTGAACTCCGTAGAAGGTCTGGGCATCCCTTGTCTCCTGTCATAGTCATTGAGGCCTTGTCAGGGTACACGCCTGGCCAGGCAGGCTGTGGATGGAAAGCTGCATTCTGTCTTACAAACCAGTGGTTGAGATCCCAGTAGGACGGGGTGGCTCACAAGGGATCAAGACGAGGCTCAGACATAGCTTCCAAATGTAACCACGCTTTGGCTGGGCACAGTGGCAGGGGCAAGGCAAAATTTGAATATTATATTGTAATGGTGGAGAGAGGTACATACATAAGTGTACACAGAGTAAATATAAGGATAAAAAATGCAGAGATGTTAGATCTCAGGTAGATTGGGAGGGGGGCTACTAGAAGCTGGCATCTATGAAATGCTTACTTTGCACCAGGCACTGTGCCAAGTCCTGGGGATACAGAGAAAGGCAAAAACATGGTCCTTGCCCTCCAGGAGCTCCCAGTCTAGTGGAGAAGACAACATGCAGACAAGATTTAGCCAGGACAAATGGGAGGCAATGTCAGAGGAAAGGCCCTAGCCATGAAGAATAGGAAAGAAAGGCCTCCTTTGGGAGGCCGCATTTGAGCTGAGCTTGGAAGAACGTGTGGAGGTAGAGATGAAGAGGGCATTCCGGCCCCGGAGACTGTCAGTGAAAAGACACAGAGTCCGAACGAGGAGTGTCCTGTGTGAGGAACGGCAACACAGAGTACATGGATAGAGCCAGACAGAAAACCCCGAGGTAGGAGGAGAATGAGGAGAGAAGCCAGGAGAAGAGGGTGCTGGACAGTGTCCAAGGCCACAAAGGCCATGCAATTTGGCAACTAAGAAATCGTTAAGAACTTGGGAGAAAACGGTTTTGGCGGAGTGATGAGGTCGAAAGCCATATTGCAGAGGGTTTATAAGGTAATGAAAGGGCAGGAAATGGGGGCAACGACTGTGGCCAGCTCTGTGAAGAGGTTTGGCCAGGAAGGGGAGGAGGCAGTGGTGATGGCTCACAGGAGACGTGGGCGCGTTTGTAGGCATTAGGGAAGCATCCAAGAGACAGGGAGACATTGAAGATTAGAGAGAAGGAGAGGATGATAGAGGGGGCGATCTGCTAGAAAGGATGGGATGGAATCAGGGCTACATGTTAAGGGCTTTGCTCTGACATGGAGAAGGGCCCCCTCTTCTGGTGACACAGGAGAGAAGGAGAAGAGACTGGCAGAAGGCATCTGAGGGAAGTGAAATGAGGAGGACGGGATTGGAGCTCTTGGTGAATGGGCCCCAGTTTTTTTTTTTTCAGTGAAATATGAAACAAATTCCTCTCCTGAGAAGATAGGAAAAGGGGAGCAATGGGAAGTTTGGGACAGGATGAAAAGTTTGGGAATAGCCACTATGATGAGTTGGTTAGTGAATGGAATAGGGAATGTTTAAAATGATTGCTTTGCTGCAGCGAGGGCCCAGCTGAGATTATGTAATGTAAATGCGTGTCATCACTTTGCACAGCTCCATCGAGCAGCATATGAGTAGGAGCCAAGGTAGTGGATGTTGGGAATGACCCAAGGTTGGGGCTTGGCAGAGCAACATTGGCCATGGCATAAGGGTACCAGAGTCTCAAGCATAGAGGATAATACAGATTCACCAAGGGGCAATATAAGGAAAGGAGGAGGGTGGAACCGGTGCAGCGTGATGGCCTGGGGTGGGTGGGTAGATTGGAGGTCACAGTGACAATAGAGAACAGGGTTAGGGGTCATGAGATGGAGGGAAAGATAGAATGATGGAAGATTATGATTCGATAAGGGGATTTGGGGAGGTCACATACTAAGGAGTGGAACACTTAGGGGTCATGATACAGTCAAGAGTATGATAATCTGTGTGTGTAGCTGCAGTCAGGTGGAAAAGTTGCTTGTGAGAAATGAGTAAGTTAAGGAACTGGGAGCTGAGGATTTTTGAGAGAGTATCAATATGTGTGCTGAAGCCCTCTAATATGAGAGCTGGACTTGTGTTTCTGAACCCGGAAGCCTTCGTGTACAAGGTGGTGGCTGAAGGAGGAGAGGACTCTAAGAGAAGGCTTGGGAGACAGCCAGTGGAAAAGCCAAGCCATGGGAGACAGACAGAGAGAAGGCTGATTTAGCTGGATTATGGTGCATGGGAGGAGGTACAATGGTCATTAAGGCTGGGAGGGTAGGTTGGGTCAGGCAGGAAGGCTTAAGGGGTGGTGAAGAAGTTAGCAGTCGTTAAGGGCAGAGCTGATCTTGGAAGTAGATGCTGGGGAATTTCCCCACTGGCTCTTCGTGCTGCCTGAAGCTACACTTGTATAGATTTCATTCATTCGAGTTAAAAAGTTATCATGTTTTAAAATTCAGATTCTTCTAGGAGGGTGCCCCTTTCAGATTTGGTCATCCCTTAATCAGCCTGCTGGCCAATGAGGGAATGGGCATTTTCACTGGGAGGGGGTAGGGAAGGGAGGGACAGGAGACAGGCTGAGGCAGGACCATTGCCAAGAGGCAGAAGTCTGGGGACAGAGCTTTGGGTGATGAAAGGACCGGAGATTCTTGCCAGTTGCTGCTGTCCTCTCCTGTAGAGGGAAAAGTAGATATGTTGTTTCTCCCCTCAAAAGAATATAAGCTCCCGCAGGGCAGGGACTGTTCAGTCCTAATGGCTTAGCCCAATGCTTGGCATATAGTAGGTGTCTACTAACAGATGCTTGTTCAGTGACTGAAGGATCTGGCCCTGTGGGGGATTCCCCCCACCAGTCCACACCCCAATACCTCAGTGTCTTCTTGTCCTGAGCAATTTGTGGCTAAATCCTCCCCTGGGTCTCGAGGCCTGCCCCAGGTCCCAGTGCAGCCTGCGGCCTTCTGACAGTGGCATCGTGTATGCCTTGGATACTGTGCCTCCTTCCCCCCACCAGGCGCATCTCTCTCCTCTGCCCTCTGGGTCACCCACAGTTTGGATCCTCCCGAGATGAAGATGTTCCATCATTTGTAGCTGTGCAAGATTGGGGGATCCTGTTCTTTAAAAGACAGATTTTTGTGCCGTGACAGCTTGTCATCATTGAAAGTGCTGGACGGTTTTCCCAAATTGACTGTGTGTGCTCTCCTCCTGTTTTTTCAAACCCTAGGGGTCCTAACTGGAACACCACCATGTCTGGTGAAGAGGGTGGGACTGTCCGGGAGCTCCTCGCTGCCCTGTATGCCAAAGCTGGGGAGGTGCGTCACTGGGGCCTAATCCGCTACATCTCCGGCATTCTAAAGAAGAAAGTGGAAGCCCTGGACGAGGTAAACCCTAACCCTCTTCTTTGTAAGGGATGTGGGAAAGGAACCCCAGGGAAGGCACTGGTGGCCTCACAGAGTTTGAAAAGCCACATCTTAGACTTCATTTTGCCCATAGTGCCTGGCACAGTGCTAACCATGTCATCATCACTCCCAAATACTTTCTGACTTGATGTTGCTTTTCATTTTTGGATGTCTGTTGGGGGAAGGGAAGGTCTGGATCTGTGGCTTTATTGGTGCAGGGACCTTCTAATGCGGAAACTCCTTTTGCTGATGAACGTTGGCAATTTGCCTCAAACTCATCATCTTAGAGAACTGTCCAGCGTCCCATAGCCAGTGTGTGATAGTGGCAGGATTTGAACCCAGGACTTCCCTATTCTGAGCTCAGCTTTCCAGCCACCCACCCTCCCCTGCTTCTCTTTGGACGGAATTACTTAAATAACTTTTGGACAGTGGCTTTGAATTTGGGACATTTTTCGACCATAACAAAGTAAATGATTTGTAAGTCTTTTTTGAAAAGACAGTTTTCCATTAGGGAACCACATCCATTTCACACGAGGAGCTGGGGAAGTGGATGTACTTGAAGTTTGCAGCTGTCACGTGTATAAGACTGATTTACCAAACCACTGGGATTGGGGGAGGCGGTTGGATCCTCAGGAATGGCTGAGGGAGGGGAGCCCAGGCCAGCTCTCACTAGGCCCCACTTCTGTCTCCCACCGGGGAAGTGGCCATTGACTTGCCTTATTGGACTGTCTTTTAGGCCTGCACAGATCTGCTGTCTCACCAGAAGCACTTGACGGTGGGATTCCCTCCAGAGCCTCGGGAGAAGACCATCTCTGCGTGAGTTGGCTGGTTTGCTTTATTAGAGCTTGTTGCTTTGACTGACCCCACTCATCTGGCACACTTGCCTTGCCAGGCTTAGGGTGTGTGTGTGTGAGTGTGTATGTGTGTGTGTGCACGCGTGTATGTGCACAAGCTCACACGTGCCCAGTAGGCATACAAGCGGTGGAGTAAATCACAATGGTAGCAGGTGCTTTGAGTTTCAGACCTGATTCTGCTAATAGTTAAAACTGTGACCTTAGGCGGATCACTTCCCTCAGTTTCTTCCCCTGTGAAATGGGGTGATCTTTTCTGTGTATCTCAGGGTGGTCGAGAATCCGGTGAAAGGAAGTTCAAGAGAGTTCTTTGAAGTCTGTCTGGAGCCCTCCAGAGATTGGGGTGGGTGAGAATGAGGCCATTGGAAGAGCAGTAGTGTGGCCATGTGTGGTCACCACAGGACAGGCAGGCACTAGGGGCAGAATACTGGTCTGTGCTCCAGAGGGGAGGAAACTGAGTCAGGGGCAGGAGACTAAGGAAGCCCATGGGCTGGGCTGGCATGATTGGGGCTAGTGAGGGGTCTCCTACTGCCCCTGACTCATGACTCTTCTCTTGCACTGGCCACCCTGGGCCTACCTCTGTGTGATGGCACAGCTGCTGTCCTTCTGTGCCCCCTTTTTGGTGTTTCCTTACAATGGACCGATGTTGGCCTCCTGGCTGTTGGCCCTTCCCCCTGATCACTCTCCTACCCAGCTGCCCTTCTCTGACAGCACGCGTGCCACGTCTGTTTCCTCCTCTCCTTTTCCCTCAGCCAGTCTCTATGTCGCATGACATTCAGTCCCCGCCCCCGCCCCCGGTCACCCTTCTCAGGACTATCCCCAGCCTATGAGTGGCCTTCATAAAAGTGGCATCTGGAACAAACTGGATCCTGCCAGATGTGGCCCGGCCCAGCCAGGGGGAGGCAGCATGACTACCTCTTCCCTTTTTAGTCATGAGGCCTCTCTTAATGCACCTTCAGGTGGCACCTGATTTCTTGGCGGTTTGCACTGTTGTCAACCTCTGCTTGTGGACTAACATGCATTGACCTGATGCCAGGTCAATTGATGTTTCCTTAGACTCGGCCCATCATTGAAGCCTGCTGGCCTTTAGACATTGTGACTTTAGGAACCCTGGTGGGTGCACGTGCACACCCAGACACTGACGCATTCTCTCTCTCCTTCCCCGCCCCCCACATATGCACACTCACTCCTTTTAGCATCTCTGCCCTGGCACACTTAGGCTGTAAGATCAGAAGTCAGGAAGACCTGATTTCAAATCTGGCCTCAGACTCTTACTAGTGTGACCCTGGCCAAGTCACTTTACCCTGTTTGCCTCAGTTTCCTCATCTGTAAAAGGAGCTGGAGAAGGAAATGGCAAAGCACTCCAGTATCTCTCCCAAGAAAACCCCCAGTAGGGTCACGGAGAATTAAACACAACTGAAAACAACTGAACAACGACAAAATGTATGCGTGCCTGTGTGTTACATGTATGTGGCACGTGTATACCTATACTATGTGAAGGATCATGGTCTGTCTGAAATGTAATAGATAAGTCCTAGGAAACTTCCTAAGGCCCATAAAGGTTAAGTCCCCAGGGTCACCCAACCAGTGCCAGAGGCAAGATTGGAACCCAGTTTTCCTAATTCCAGGCTGAGAACTCTGTCTCTAGCCTAAGGTGTACCATAATGAAGTGGTCCAAACACAAAGAATCACATGCAGTAGTACAGAACTAAAATAGCCAGGCCTCTCCAAGTCACCCTTGAAGCGTAGCCTCACCGTGGCTTGGATAGACAGCAGCGCCAAGGGTTGGGGGTGGGAAGACTAAAGAACAGGAGACCGAAAGGGGAGCACAGGAGAAGTGGGTGCTGCTGTATGAGGCTGTTACCTTGGCCTCAGGGAGGAAAGACCCTGGCACTCATAGTGCTTCTGAGGTGGCAGGGGTAACCAGCAAACCCACCTGGAGCAGGAAGGCAGAGGGGGAGGGGCAGCAGGAGAGGAGGGGTATCAGAAAGGGAGGCGGGCCCCATGTCCAAGCTCTAGTCGGGAGTCATTGTGCAGTTCATGGAAGGAAGACTGGCTGGTTTCTGTTGTGGGATGGAACAAAGCCAGAGAAAGCTGGAAAGACAGCTGGTGCCCATGTCTCTTTCTAAGACCTACAGAGAGGAAGTGACTTACCTAAGAGCACACAGCTAGACTTTGAAGCCAGGCTGCCTTCTTGTGCTTCACTGGCTCAGAGTCATACTTTTAGAATTTGAAGGGATCTTCAAAATTGTCTCGCCAATGAGGACACTCACCGCCTCGCCTAGAGTTTAAGTGACCTGCTCAAGGTGACACAGAGAATAAGTAGCAGAGGCAGATCTTTCCATGACAGCATGGTGCTGTCCCTGGGGGCGGGGGGAGTGAAGGAATGGCCCCAAGAAAGAAAGCTATGATGGTGGAACACCAGGCAGCCTTAGACAGTGGACTGGCTAGTGGGCTGAAGGGGACAGAGAGCTCCAAGATGGTTTCTGAGCCTGGGGCCTGAGGCAGGAGCACAATCCCTTTGGTCACAGTCTTCTTTTGAATGTGCTGAATTCGGGGGGGTAGGGGGGTCCTGATAAGACTAGAACATTCTTTGCAATGACGGAAGGTTCCATCCCTTAGTCCTCTACCCTATGAGGAGCTCAGCAAGCTAATCGATGAAGCCAGTGAAAACGATGTCAACGTCTCCATCCTCACACAGGTGAGCCAAGTGGCCAAGCCGGCCTGGTGACTAGCACCTTCATTGTCGGAGTCAGCAAGGGGGCGTGGTCCCCTGACTCCCCTGCTCTTGTCTTCCCTCTCGTGGAAACCGTTCCGTGTCCAGGAAATCCTGGTGTACCTGGCCATGTACATGCGGACTCAGCCCAGCCTTTTTGCGGAGATGTTCCGGCTCCGGATTGGCCTCATCATCCAAGTGATGGCGACAGAGCTGGAGCACTCACTCCACTGCTCAGGTATCTCCCCGGAGAGCTTGCTTTTACTTTTGCTTTTTAGCCTCTTGGTTCCAGAAGAAAGCAAAGCAGCCTAGCACCTCTGTTACCCATAGTGCCGAGCCCCAAATTGCCCCTGCTAAGCCTGCTCCTCTGCCAACGGGTTACCACTTTGTCATTGGACCTAAGGTGTGAAGGAAGAGGAGGTTTCACAATCACTTGGAGGGTTTGAGCCTGGAGAGTGATTTCATCAGCAAAGGGGAAAGGAAGGTTTGGAGGGGCAGTTGAGGAATTCAGCTTGGGGGGGCGCTTAGTCAGAAGTTTTGGTCAGGTTCACCCAGCAGGCGTTTGGAGCTCTGCAGGAAAGTGCAGGGCGAAGATCCAGGTTTGCCTGGAGGTGCTCGCCGAATCCAGGGCAGTGGCTGAGATTCCTAAGACGAGAGGGCAAAGAGAGCAGGTGAGGGCCAAGGACAGAACCTTGGGAACTTCCATCCGTCCATGTGAAAGGGCAGAAAGATGAGGTCCAGGGAGCAGCCCCAGCCACTTGGAGCATGTGTCCTGGCACCAACTTTAGCCAGCTCCTGGCTCCTGGTGGCCACAGGATCAAACCCAAGCCCTGACTCTATCGAGTTTCCAGGCCACGGCCTCTTCACCCATCCTTCCCGATAGCAGAGTTGAGGACCTGTCCCCGGGATACATGGGAAAGAATGGAGCTGAGTCAGAGGGCCTCTGTTCTAATCCCGCTTCTGCCGCTTGCTACCAGCAACGTAACCTCTTCAGGCCACGTCAGGGTAATTACAGTAAAGGAGGAGAGGCAGAGTGGATGACCACCAGGCCTTGGAGTCAGAAAGAGTTGAGTTCTACTTATGTCCTCCTGGCAGTGGGACCTTGGGCAAGTCCTTTGTCCTCTCAGTGTTCTGCTCAGCTTTCTAAGACTGTACAGTAAACAGAAGATGGTGAATAGCACTGGTAGAGAGTTTCCTTACCTGGGAGTTCCCTAGACCAGGGGTGGGGAACGTACAGCCTCGAGGCTACATGTGGCCCTCTAGGTCCTCAAGTGCAGCCCTTTGACCAAATCCAAACTTCACAGAACAGATCCCCTTCATAAAAGGATTTGTTCTGTCAAACTTAGACTTAGTCAAAAAGCCACACCCAAGGACCTAGAGGGCCACATGTGGCGTCGAAGCTGCAGGTTCCCCACCCTAGCCCTAGACTGTTGAAATTCCAGGTCCAGTCGCTAGGTAATGTCTAGGTCCCTTCCGGGCAGCTAGGTGGCACAATGGATAGACCACCAGGCCTGGAGTCAGGAAATCCAGCCTCAGACACTTCCTACCTGTGTGACCCTGGGCAAGTCACTTTACTGTCTGCCTCAGTTTCCTCATCTGTAAAATGACCTGGAGAAGGAAATGGCAAACCAGTCCAGTGTCTCTGTCAAGAAAACCCCCAATAGGGTCATGAAGAGTTGGACATGACTAAAACAAGTGCCTGAAGGTTCCTTCTGTCCCTAAAGCCTAGGATGCCTTGATCCCATCGACTCCTTCGTCCTTCTCTGCACCATTTCTGCTTCCACGAAGTCATGAGCGAGCAGTGACGGGGCCATTTAGTAGCTAAGAAAAGACGAGAGATTGGGGGACAAGCCTCTGAGTATTCCCATCTACCCTAAAGCAGTCTGTCTTGTGGAATCTCCTGTTGTGTGTCCCTGTGGCCCCAGCACCTGGCAGAGTGATTCCATGCTCTTGGGAATTCCCTCGACCCGTGTAGGGTTGATGTCTTCCAGTCAATGCCGAGTCTCAGAACCTTAAGAGGTTAAGGGGCCTGTCTAGGGTCCCGCAGCCGGGAGGTCTCAGAAGCACAGCTTGAACTTGGCTCTTCCTGACTCGGGAGGCTGGAGGCCAGCTCTTAAGCAGCCTTTAACAATGCTTCCAGAGTGATTGATATGGTGCAAGGAATATATTCTTACAGTCCAGTGGATGGTGAAAATGGAAATGGATCCTGAAAGAAAGTGAGGGAAAGGAGGAAGGAGCCGGGGCCATAAGCCCCAGTGGCCTCCACTGCCCTCCATCTTTGGTTTTCTCACGTGCAGCTGAAGAAGCCACAGAGAGCCTGATGAACCTCAGTCCTTCAGCCATGAAGAATCTCTTACACCACATTCTCAGCGGCAAGGAGTTTGGCGTGGAAAGAAGCGGTAAGCCTGAAGCACTCCAGTCCGTGCCGGTTTGGCCGCAGTAGATTTTGTGTGGGGCTCTGGGGACCCAATTTGTGGCTGTCACAGTAGGAAGTTGGGGGGGGGGGGGGGCTGCCGCTCTGCCCCCAGGAGGCCCAAGCACTGAATGGCTGAATGGCTCTGGGGTCCCAGCAGCACCTGCTCAGCCTCTTGGGCACCCATTTACACACCTGCCCAGCTGGTGCGCCTTCTCACCTCTGCCCCGGAGTTCCAGGCTTTAGCTATTTCTCCATCTGTGCCTGTGGTTTTGGCAGTAGCCAAGATGGCAGCAGCTCATGCCAGGAAGTCAGAACAGAACAGTTACTCAGCTTTGCCATGGTGCCAGGTGGGGGAGGGCAAGTGCTTCCTGAGTGCCCCCTGTCTGCTGGGTACTGCACTAGAGGGTAGCCTAGCTTCCAGTTTAGTCAGATGGCTCTAATGTGTGACTTGATACAACCAGGGCGCTAGAGGGCTGCAGATGAATAGGCCGTGTGAGGTTTGGAGAGTGGGTGGGGATGACCTCCCAGCAGCATTTCTTGGTGGAGGTGATGTTTACCTAGGACGTTAAGGATGGGCAGAAATTCAAGCAGTGAGTTGGAGAGTTTGGCATTCCAGGTATGGGGAACAGTGTGAACAAGAGCATGGAGGCCGGAGGGCACCAGTGAGTGCCAGTGGGCATGCAGGTTCCCTAATGGAGCTGAGCTCAATGGAAATTCTGTCCATGATGAGACTGGCATTTTTTTTATTTTTGTAAGCTGGCTCATTGCCTTTCATTGGCACATTTATATCCTGTTTTTTTTACAATTCCCTTGTCCTGGAAAACATCCTTGTATGGCCATTAAGCTTTTGGTGAGTTAACTGCATGGTTTTCCTGTGGCTTTCAGGGCTGGCTCTCAGTACCAAGAGTGCTTGAGCTCTCCTTGATAGCATTCCTCTCCTTCTCTCGGTTGGGCTTTCTCCAGAGCTGTGTGCCGCCCTTGGGGTCCAGCTCAGGCACCAAGTGGTATACAGGGCCTTGCCGATTCCCCAATGGTTAGTGTTCCCTTGGAGGAGGCAGTGGTCCAGGAAGGTGGGGCTGAGGGTCTATCCTAGGGCAGCAGTCCAGTGAGTGGAGAGGAGGAAATGTATGCAGGCCACGTCACAGGTCCAATTGGCAGAACTTGGTAACTGATCAGATGAGATGTGGTGGAGGAGGAGGGGCAGAGATGATGCCAAGGTTACTGAATGAGAGGTGGGGCCACAGACAGAAGTTGGAGCTGGCCCTGGGCTATCCTCAGGGAGGGGCACAGAGCTGGTGGAGAAGTGAGGGAGGGAGGGTTGGTTAGCTGAAAGCACTCACTGGCAGAAGCCCCTGGCTTTCTGGGCCCCGTGCTTTTACTCGCTCTCCCCCTCTGTGTGTGTCTTTCTCAGTGTCTCTTACTCCTTTCCTCTTTTTCCCTCCCTCTCTCCCTGTCTTCTTCCCTCCCCCTTCCTCTTTCTCCCATTCTCCTCCCTCTTGCTCTCCCTTCCCCTCCCCCTCTGTCCCTCCCTCCCTCTCTCTCCTTCCTGCTGTCATTCTCATTCTCTCATTCTTACCCATAGTGCGTCCTGCTGATTCCAATGTCAGCCCCGCTATTTCCATTCATGAAATCGGTGCTGCTGGGGTGACCAGAACTGAACGGGCAGGAATCATGCAGTTAAAAAGCGACATAAAGCAGGTAAGGTAGCGTCACAAGGTACCTGCGACGTGGCCTAGTTAAGGCCTTACCTCCACATCAGAGCTCACTCAGATTAATTTATTTTCCAGGTGGAATTACGCCGACTGTCTGTCTCAGTTGAGAGTCAGGTGAAATGACTGAGCTATTTAACAGCTTCTGCCATGTGGGTGCCACCCCCCCCCCCACAGCTAAATATTCTCTTGTTCCTACCGCCAGCCTCACTACATGGCTGCAGCTGCTTCAGGCGCCTTTTCAAACAATCAGGGCACATGTATTAAGTACCTACTAAGTGCTGTGTGTGTGTGTGTGTGTGTGTGACCTGCACATTCTAAAGAGAGACAGAGTCTGCTCCCACGGGAAAGACACAAGAGGCACACAAATAAGTAAATTGAGGAGCGCAGCCAGAGAAAAGAGCTCAGCCGCCATCTTGTCCACCATTGGATGGTTTCTCACCAGTCACATTTCTAGCTCTTTCAGGCAGGAAAAGTTGATGCGTGCTTAGCTCATTGTCGCTTGAGTCCGAGTGTTATCTCAACACGAGTTGTCTTTGGGGAAGGTCTTGGCTGGCCCTGTAGGAGGGAGCAGTAGAAAGAGCTCTAGATTCCAAGAGAGGTCTGTTCTGGATTTGTCTCTCTTCAAGCATAGTCCCTGATCTTGACCCAGAGGGATACAGGATTTTTTTTAAGCCGCATCAGCTCAAGTTGCAGGGAAGGCCTGCCCTCCAATCAACAGGCACCAATGAAATCTAGGCTTTTCCAAGCCTATATGCTGCACTCCTGGAGATCTAACTGAAGAAGACTTTGCTTCCATAATTATAGATGGCCAATAGGTCTGGATGATGGCCCACTTGTCCACTGGACCTAGAGCAATGGAAGGATGAGTTGTCTGGTGAAAACAAAGAAATGGTTCCAATAAAACTTTCCAACTGGTCCCCCAAAGAACCAGGAGACCTTCACATCAATGCCAGATTTCTGTTCACTTTTCCAGCTTCCCAGTTGGGAAAGTACAGATTGACATATTCTTTTCGTATGTCAATTTGAACACTAAGTTCAGTCATAGACAACAGAGGATCAATATCTAAGTGCAATTTCAACTTCTCTATAAAATGTTATTTCAGAAATGAGTAACCATGTGATCAGCTTTCTAGTTCCAAAACAGAGTACCCTTAAATCACCTAATCTCAGTCAGTCAGTCAACAAGCATTTAGCAAGGACTTGTGGGCCAGGTACTGTGCAAAGCACTGGGGATTCAGAGAAGGGCAAAAACCTCGTCCCCGTCAGACAGACAGTGTGAATGAGAGGGAATCTCAGGGAAGGTACTAGGAGGGCTGGGGCGGGGGACCAGGGAAGGCTTTTTGCAGAAAGTGGGATTTGAGTTGAGTATTGAAGGAAGCCAAAAGGCAGAGTTGAGGAGGGAGAGCATTCCAGGCATGGGGTGCAGGCAGGAGAGAGGCAGGGAATGGAGAGATGGAGTCCTGTGTGGAGAGACAGCAAGATGACCGGTATGGATGCATAAATGTATCATAGAGGGGGAAAAGGTGTAAGAAGACCAGCAAGGTAGGAAGGGGCTGGGTTACAAAGGGCTTTAAAGGGGCAGCTAGGTGGCTCAGTGAATAGAGCTCTGGCCTTGGAGTCAGGAGGACCTGAGTTCAAATCCAGCCTTAGACACTTAACACTTACTAGCAGTGTGACCCTGTGCAAGTCACTTAACCCCGATCACCTCACCAAAAAGCAAAAAAAAAAAAAAAAGTGACTTTAAAGCCAAACAAAAACCGTCTATTTGATCTTTGAGATAATAGGCAGCCATTGGAGTATTTTGAGCAGTGGGGTGACTTGGTCAGACCTGAGCTAATTGAGGAAGATTCCTTTGGTAGCCAAGTGGAGGATGGGTTGGAGCGGGGCCAGACTTGAGGCAGGTAGACCTACCAGCAGCTATTCCAGTAGTCCAGGCATGAGGTTGATGAGGGCCTGCTCCAGGGTGGGGGCAGTGTGAGAGGAGAGAAGGGGATATAGAGGAGAGATGTTGTCAAGGTAGAAATGACAAAATGTGGCAACAGATCAGATGTGGGGTTGGGGCATGACAGAGTAGAGTCAAGGATGACACCATAATTTTGAGCTTGGGTGACCAGGAGGATGGTTGGGGCCCTCAACTGTAGTAGGCAAATTTGGAAGAGTAGAGGGCTTGACAGAAAAGAAAATGAATTTAGTTTTGGACATATTGAGTTTTGTTTTGTTTTGTTTTGGAGGCAGTTGGGGTTAAGTGACTTGCCCAGGGTCACATAGCTAGTGAGTGCTATGTGTCTGATGTCGAATTTGAACTCAGTTTCTCCTGACTCCAAGGCAGGAGCTCTATCCACTGCGCCACCTAGCTGCCCCTGGAAGTATTGAGTTTAAGATGTCTATGGCACAACCAGTTTGTTATAACGAATAGGCATTTGGAAATGAAAGATTGGAAGTTAGCAGAGAGTTTGGGCTGGACAGATAGAACTGAGAATCATTTCCATAGACGTAATTGAATTCATAGGAACGGATGAGATCACCAAGTGAAATGGCATAAAGGGAGAAGAGAAGAGGGCCCAGGACAGTGCCTTGGGGGCCACCTGCAGTGAGCAGGTGTGACCTGGGTTTGG
>NW_020944349.1:56495-153762 GCF_900497805.2 Vombatus ursinus | reverse complement strand
GAGCCGTCCCAGTGGAATGCAAAGGTCAAAAGCATCACAGTTTGAGTTTCTGAGGTCAGGAACCAGATGGCAGATGGTTTAGAAGTCAGTCAGTAAATCAGTAAACATTGATTAAATGCTAAGGCATTGTGCTAAGCTGGGAGTGAGTTAGAGGAGATGGACTGAGTGAGGGTTTTTTCAGGAGGTGTTTTCAGACATAGGCATATTTATCATCAGCAGGGAAGCAGCCATTAGACAGGGAGAGATGGCTGGGAGAAATCTGCTAGGGAAGGTGCCTCAGGATACCAGGAAGCTTTCTAAGACCAGAAGTAATAGATGGGTTGCCAATCTGCATTGGTGAAGGGAGTTTAAACACTAGGGACTTCCCCATACTGATGAAATCACAGATCTAGACCAAAGAATATATACACCTAACTAAATGCCTTTATTACTATGGATTTGTACTTATCCATACACAGTAATGAGGGCATGCAGGAAGGCAGATCCTGCAGTTAGGTGACTTGCCTAAGGTCACACAGCCATTATGTGTCAAAGGTAGGTTTAGTTCCCAGGTTTTCCTGATTCAAAGGCCAGTGCTCCAACCATTATACCACACTGCTTCTCAAGTAATCCTACAGTGCTTTACTGCTCACGAAATGCTTTACTCCCAACAGCCTGGTGAGATAGACTCTTCCTGTAGCGTAGGGAGAATTCAAATAGTTCTGAAAGAAAATTTCATGCATCCAGTGGTAGAAGGAGGAAAGAGTAAATTGAGGAAGAAAAGGAGAGATGGGGTATTAGGATAGACTAATTATGACTCAAGTGACATTATCCTAGAAAATGGGAGAAAACTGGTATCAGGAGAGATTCCAATTTGAAAGGGGAATGGGCCACATTTACCAGTGGGCAATTCACTGAGCGTTGTGGAGCAGGAAATATGTGTATTGATTGGGAGAGGTTGGCTAAAAATTGTATAAATAGTGAGTGTTACTTGGGTTTCAAGCCTCAAGTGCCTGTTTACTGTTAGACTTGTAGGATATTTTGGGTGCTGACTGTGGGATTTTTAAGAACTTGTCACGGTATTTTGATTTGCTAATTTTCCATCTCGGTTGGGGAACAGCCAGTGCAAAGACAGAGAGGTGGGAGGTGGAGTATTGTGAAGGGCGGAGAGAAGGCTGCTTCAGCTGGATGAGGCTAGGGAGGCTGTATAGGTTGGATCGGCTTGTGGCCAGCTTGTGCAGGGGTCGGGAAACTAAACGGGTCCTGGAAGCGATAGAGAGAAGCACCGGGGTGGACTGAGTCATGGAATTACATGCTGAGATCTGCACTTGAGGAAAGGTCCATTGGCAGCCATGTGGAGGCAGGGAGGTCAGTGAGGAGGCGAGAAGTGAAATGGAGAGGAGAGATGTCATGGAGGCAGAAATGTGGATAATGATTGGATGTGTGGGGGGAGGGAGTGTGACGAGCTGAGGATAATGCTGAGGTGATGAGAGAACTTGGGAGGTGAAGAGGTGCCTTCAATGGGAAACATGAGTTCATCTGGGGACATGTTGAGTTGGAAGTGCCCAATATGCCATTGCTGGTAGAGGATAGAGGCTTGTGGGAGAGAGCAATGGAAGCTGGCCATATCGATCTGTGAGCCGTCTGCAGAGAGGCCAGTCCAAGCAATGATGAGGTTACTGCAAGAGTGTATAGGGGGAGAAGGAGAGAGAAGCTAAGACGTGTCCTTGGGGCATGGCCATAGTCAGGGGCGTGGGATGTAGATGATGAGCCAGCAGAGTAGATTGAAAGGAATGAGCAGATAGGCAGAAGAGAACTGGGAGAGAAGAGTGACATGAAAAGCCAGCAAACCCAAGAGTTCCTGCCAGCAGAGTGTGGTCCAGGGTGTCACACACAGTGGGGACATTGAGAAGGAAAAACCCCATCAGATATGGCACATCATCCCTCACTCTTGTTACCGTGGGGGCCTGTCATGACCAACTACATGTTTGTCACCTTGGAGGTGTCAGGAGACTGTTTAGAGCGGTCAGCTTTTCTCTTGTGATCGTGTTAGGGAGCTCAGATCCCTCTGGAAATGAGCAGCTTTCTGCCAAAGCCCCAGTGCATACAGAAGCCCCCCACCCCAGCTCATGGGTCTCAAGCAGAATGCAATTCCTTACACTTGGTCCAATCTCTTCTGCTGAAGAGCTTTTAGAAGCTTCATCCCATCATGCCACATTCCTTCTGCTTTTCTGCCACTGATCCCCCGAGAAGGACTTCAGTAGAGACATCGGTTCTAATAAAAGGGTTAGTGAATGTGTTTATAGGCTGGCTGCCTTCTCTGTGGTTTCTCTTAGACTAGTTCTATTATTTTTGGCTTTTCATTGATAATATGCTGGCCTGTTCTTTGAAGAATCAGTAACTTTGTCTTTATTAAGCACTTTATTTTTTTAAAGTGTCACATTCCTTTTAAATTATTATTCTCTGATTTTCTTTCCTAGCCCAATGGTGGCCACATGCTGAGTGCTGAGCTGATGTCCCCAGTTCTGGTAACTGTTGTCATCTTGCCTTTCTTGCCTCCTGAAAACCTCTCAGAGGTGTCTGTGTGCTGCTGGCCCAGGAGCTGTGGGAAAGCTTGTGGATGTAGATGGCCGAGCCAGCCTAAAGAAGCTGAGCTTTGGGGGAATCCTGGGATCGTAGAGTAGAGCCAGAAGGGCTTCTAAGAGAGGTGGGAGCACGTACAGTTCCACTTTTAAGTTTAAAAACATGCTTCAACTTAAGTCGTTATCGACCACTTAGTATGGATGTCATTGTAATCCAAAATACAGCAGATTTTTCAAAATCGTGGCCTGTGTAGAGAAGCGGGGTCAAGCAAGGCAAGAGGACAGATGTTCTGGTCGGGGTTGGAGGCTCCCATTGATGCTTTCCTCCCGTTTGCTGTGGGTGGGACAGGGCAGCGCACCAAATTACTCACTCCAGGATTTTGACATTCCCATGAACTCAATCCACTTCGTGTTTAACTGCCAAGTTCCTTTTTTCTCCATGATAGAATTCTAATCTGATGACTTCCCACAAATATTTACCAAGTCAGCATGTGCCAAGCTCCTGTGCCCTGGGGGCACGTTTCTAATGTCAGGCCAGTTGGGACAACAGCTTGATTGTGTGAAAGGTCCCACTTTTTTTTGCCGTCGACTCCACTGTATTTTCCTTTTTTTCCATTCAGTCACCTGGAACTTCTTTAAGCCCAAGTGGGGGCTCCTTTGGAAGTGCCTTTGAAGAGCAGTCCTGGAAAGACACTCGCCAGGGCCAGTGGCAGCGCCGGCGCCGGCTCGATGGAGCACTGAACAGGGTCCCTGTCGGGTTTTATCAGAAAGTGTGGAAGGTTCTACAGAAGGTTTGACTCTACACCGTGACTTTGCCGGTGGCTTTCTCCTTCTTTCCCCTGTGAGCTCTCAGCCAGACCAGCACCCGGCCCTAGTGGTAGGCAGAGGCATGGCTTTTTCCTGCTCCCTTTTCGCCCAAAAGGCAAGTGGACTTTTCTGTCTGCCAGCAATGGCAGTCTTCCTTCAGGTGGAATGGCCACCCTCCTCTGGAACTGCTTATGGCTAACTGCTGGGAGTACCTGAATGAGAACCTCATAGGCTGATCAGGCCTCACAGTTGGGAGCTCCCGTACCACTGAGGTGCCTGATCCATTGGGGGAATTGATACATTCTCCTTGAAGTCTGGTGACCCTCCTCCCCTAGACACAAGGGATTGGACTGGGAGAGAACACAAGTGTGATGGGGGTGGGGATGCTAGACAGAACGCTCTAGAACTCAGGGACCTCTAGAAATAAGTAGGCCCCTAGCATGGTATAGCAACGAGAACACAAGGGGCTGAATCAGGAGAGGGACCTGGGTGTGAGGCTCTATTCTGCCAGTAACTCTAGGACTGCACACTTTGGTCACTTTGCCCCTCTGACTCGACTCCACGTTCCCTTCCCTATATAATGAGAATACGAATACTCATCTTCCCAGGCTTGGTGGGCAAGGTAAGCTTAAGGCCCGGTGGGGGCACTTGCCTGGTGGTTCCAGGGCCATGATTGTTTTCTCTGCCTCTGATTCCCAGGTTGTCTGTGTGTGTGTGCCCCAAAGTGTTTGCTCTAGGTCCTTGGCCCCATAGCAGTACCTCAGTGAATGACACCAGGCCCAATTCTTTCCCAACCCATCCCATCGATAGGCAAGCTGCCCCTTTCAGGTGGTTAATGATAGACCCTGGTTCTGGCTGTGGAAGCAGACTCAGCAATTACTTGGTTCCGTAGCCTTGCTACTTCTATGCTAGGGAGGAAATACGTAGCAGTTTATTATGAAGAGGTGGCCAAGTGTGGGCCTCTCATCAACAGTTCTTCTAGTGTGAGATTAGTGATGTTGCTGGCAATATGCTGGCTCAGGACCATGCGGACAGACCGTAACACTTCCAGCTCTGTAGCCCAAATGGGGATCAAACTTATTAAAAAGGCCTGGATTTCCAGCTGGCAACCTTGCTGGGCCTCTTGAATGCTACCCCAAGAACATTGCTGAGTGTGTGGGAGAGAATGGATTCCAGCCTTCTTCTGCCATCGTATAACAGATGGTTATCTTTGTTCCAGTGACCAGGTGGTTCCTTCCCCCTGCTTTTGAGGCCCTGAGCCCCTAGGAGGCAGCTGCCTTCTCCCAAAGGTTTTTCCTGGAGTCTACAAAGATCTCTGAGGCTCTGTCTCAGGGGAACCATGTTGGCTTCCTAACCTAGCATGACCTCTTTGCATAACATGGGCATGGGGCCTGACTTTGTCCTGCTGGAGGCCCATAGAATGAAGGCAAAACATGGGAGGGAGCTGGGCCAGTGACCTCCAGATCTCCCTAGTGACCTGGATGTGCCCCAGGGATCTCCACTTAGCCCTAAGGACTGGGGAAGTTTAGAGCCAAATCTGGCTTACTTTAAAGCCTGGAACCCCTGTGGGTGGCATCTAGAACTGCCCAGTTTACCATGTATTTCCTAAATCTGTGGGCCTAGCCTGGCCTCTGCATGCCTGCTCACATGCACATGTTCTCACATACATGCACACACAGAGCAGAAGTGCCATAAGTCCCAATGCCAAAGTGGCTTCTGGGTATGAGGTTCCAGCCCTGAGCCATGGGTATTTGGGCTTCAGGGCTTCCCAGTGCAACCAGGTTTTCCCAAGTGCCTCCTATGGTCCAGGTGCTAGGGAGAGAATGATAAAATTTTATGAGACCAGCCACTGGCCTTCCAGAAGCTTCAGCTTCTCTACCTTGTGATCCTTGATTGTGTACTTGGTGTTGTAGTGTTTATTGTCTCCTAGAGATTATGCAGTTGTTAGCGTAGCCTGGCAAAGAGTGATGAAATCTGCATTTCTGGCCGATCACCCAAGTTTTCTTCTTGTGCAGTGCCATGGCCTGTCTGTGGAAGGCTTCGTTCTCCCTTCTTCAACAACCCAAGAGGTAAGAATCTGGGTGCCCCCTGGCCCAGGGCCCTGCAGAGCAATGCATGCGATGGCCACTTGGCAAAGTCTTGCACACAAAAGAGAGCGTTTCTAAGCCATTTGCCTGCGGCTTATATTGAAAAAAAAGGAGAAATGTTTGCTTGAGCAATTGGAAGCCTGCTAGCCCCAGTTGGGCATAGCTTACCAGCAGGGCAGCCTCGCTGCCTGCCGTCTGCCAAGCTTGGTAGTGTTGAGAGGACAGAGATGATGGAGATGTGGGAATGGCACATGACTTCTGGATCTCTAATGGGGCCTAAGAATGATGGAGGTCCCGCTGTGGTCGTTGCAGACTCATGTATGCTGAAGAGGGCCCGAGTGCCAGCTGATTATTCTAGGCTTTGCTCCTATTCCCAGGTCCTCTGAGCTGACTAGAATCAAGAAAATACTCTGCATGTTCTCCATTTATCTTCTCTTGAAGACAAATGGGATATTTGGGGGTTTTTTTAAGTGCTTAGCACAGTACCTGGCACATAGTAGGGACTATAGAAATGCTTATCCCCTTCCCCTTCCCTTCCCTGCTTCTCTACCTGGAGGCCAGGCCGCAGTGGGGGCACCAGGCAGATCCCCAGCAGCGACTCAGTTATTTTCAAAGGGGCTAGAACACTGCTCTTGGCAAATCCATGATTCATGTCTGTTAGACCGTGGGCACCTTTGTCCTTCTCCTAGATGACACCAGGGGAGATTAAGTTCTCTGTTCACGTGGAGTCTGTCCTCAACCGCGTTCCTCAGCCAGAATACCGCCAGCTGCTGGTCGAAGCCATCCTCGTCCTGACCATGCTGGCAGACATTGAAATCCAGAGTGTCGGTGGCATCATTGCCGTGGAGAAAATCGTACACGTTGCCAACGAGTTGTTCCTGCAAGAGCAGGTCTGTGCAGCCCTTTGGGACAGGCCAGTTCCAGCTGAGCCTGTGCTGTTGAGCCAGAGTTTGGCTGCCGGGCCGTGTTGGCTTCATTGTGCTGTGGCATTCAGTTTCTCCCTCATTCTTTTGGCCTTATTCTGTGTGCTCCATCTTCTTCCGAAACCAAACTTTGCCAACGAGCTTCTTGACTTCATAACGGTTGGGTGGTGGAGCTCCCTTTCTCTTACCTTTCTCTGTCCACAGAGCTGAGCTGTTGTATTGGCCCAAGGGTTTGGGTGCAGAGAGCACCGCCATTCAGCCCCTTGCAAACAACTAGGCAGCCTGGTCTACTCTTCTAAGCCTGGCTACTCTGGTCTTGGGACAGACTGTTGCCCGGCCCCCAGAGACATTTGGTGGTCAGTAGTGCTCATTCATATTTGTTAGCAGGCACAGCACACTGGCTCATTAAGAGACCCGGGAAACAGCATATCATTTTTCTATTTGAATTGCATTGAATTAGTAAGAGAGGGTGGAGTTTCCGAAGTGGTCTTGATAAGTATTCCTAGGCTCATAGGATGTAGAACTGAAAGGTCTTTGGTGCAACTCCTTCATTTTACAGCCAAGGATACTGAGGCAAGAGGGAACAGAACTTGCCTAGTTCATATGATACTAGATTGGGTGTGGGCCAGGGGAGGATAATGAAGGGGATGTGACTTGTCTTAGCCCTGCTGTTGGAGGAGAAGATACAGAGGAGCAGGGAAGCCCAGACGTCAGCGCTCCTCAGAGGTCAGTTAAGAGATCGTGGATGACTGTGTAGAGAACAGTTTTGGTGGAGTGATGAGGCTGGAGGCTGGGTGGTAAAGGATTAAGAAGAGACTGTGAGAACATGGCTATTGTGGATATGATTTGCGTGACTATCCATGTATAACCTATGTCAAACTGCCGGACTTCTCAGTGGGGGCGGGGGAGGGAGGAAGGGAGAAAATTTGGAACTCGAAGTTTTAAAAATGAATGTTAAAAATTGTTTTTTTACATGGAACTGGGGAAAAATTTTTTAAATAAATAAATAAATGGACTAAAAAAAAAAGGCAAGAGGAGCGTGAGGAGAGGAAGTGAAGGCAGCTATTGTAGACGGCCTTTCTGAAGAGTTTAGCAAGATGCCAAAGAGATGTAGGACCATGGTTAGTGGGAATGGAAGGACCAAGTGAGGGGGTTTTCAGGATGGGGAAGACACGGGCCTGTTTGCAGGCAGCAGGGAAGGAGCCAGGGGCCAGGGAGAGGGTGAAGATAAGTGAGGGAGAGGGGATGGCCGAGGGGGCGATCTGCTGGAGGAGGCGGGCTGGAAGGGGATCCCCTGTGCAGGGGGAGGGGCTGGCCACGGTTAGGAGTAAGGCCACCTCTTCATGTGAGACAGGGTCAAGGAGGAGACAGTGGAGGAAGATACCTGAGAGACAGGAGATGGGGAAGAGGGGTGTAGAGGCAGCTCACGGTGAATGGCCTCCATTTTTTCTGTGAAATACAAGACAAAGTTCTCAGCTGAGAGAAAGAGGAGAATGGGAGCCATGGGAAGTTTAAGAAAGAAGGAAAGTTTGGAAGAGCCTTTGGGGAGAGGGGGAGAGTGAGTTGATAAAGGGGGGGAGGTATAGTAAGATTGCCTAGCAGCAGTGAGTGCCCAGGTGAGGTTGCGTACAGAAATTTGTAGTGGACCCAGTCAGAGCGGTTCTATGATTTTCTCTACCTTCGTTCAGTATCACACAGATGTGATGCTGTGTAGCAATGAAGTTGGTGAATGGTGGAGTGATCCAAGGCTGTGATAAGGGGAGTCAGGGATTCGAGAGAGAAGGTCAGTGTGGTGTGGAATTGCTTCGCCAAGGGGCTAGGATGGGGAAAAGAGAAGGGAGTGGCTAGTGCTAGGAAGATGGCATGGGAGAGCATTGAGGGGTTGAGGGACTATAGGGCATGGTGTGGACAAAGAGCAGGGTTATGTAAGGGAGGGCAGAGGAAGTGGTGGAAAGCCAGTCGATTGTGATTGGACGAGGGGCTTTCAGAAATCCTGAACCTGGAGCTGGTGTATTTGTGGGTGATGGCAAGATCCAGGGTGTGACCGTCTTTGTGTGTGGCTGAGGTAGGGTGGAGGAGTGGCTCATGGGAAGGCTGAGGAGCTGAGTGGTTAGGGTGTTTGAAGGCGGGTCACTGGGTAGGTTGAAGTCTTCTAGGATGTAGGTAGGAGCTGGAGAGGAGAGAAAGGTTGTGAGACATGTACCAAGCTCATTGAAGAAGGAAGGGGTCTGCAGACAACAGCTGCCAGGCTTTTGATTGGGTAGTAGAGATGAACAGCGAGGACCTCAAAGGGCATCATCATCCCCATTTTACAGAAGGGGAAACTGAGTCTCTGAGCTGAAGTGACCCTTCCCTGATCACACAGATCTGCCTCCAGACACTAATTTCCACTCCGGAAGAGAATGGAGACACGGAGAATTCTGAAATGGACCTGTTCTTTCTCACATATGCATGTGCTCCTATCTTCATCCCCTTGGGGCTCAGGTCCTGTCAATAGCAGCCCAGGATCTGGCCAGGCAGTGGGAGGTTGGGGGAAAATGAGCCCCTTGGGCATAATCAGGAATTGATTAGTCATTTTTTCTTCTCCCCTTGTCTTCTCCTTCACCCACCAACCAGAAAGCCCTCGGGGCAGACGACACCATGCTGGCAAAGGATCCCTCCTCTGGCATCTGCACCCTCCTGTACGACAGCGCCCCTAGTGGCAGGTTTGGCACCATGACCTACCTCTCCAAAGCTGCAGCTACCTATGTCCAAGAGTTTCTGCCTCACAGTGTCTGTGCCATGCAGTGAGGTGTTTGGCCTCTGCCACGCTGGAAGCTGGCACAGGACTGAGCACACCCTCCCTTTTTCTCCTTAGCTTAGAAGGCGAGCAAACCCACCTACTCCAGTAGCTGCTTGGGCAGAAACCAGCTCTTTGTAGAGGCTGGCTTAGAGCACTCCTCAGCAGCCGTTTCACCAGGGATGGCCTCCGGGTGCACTGGCTTGGCCTGTTCATTCTGTTCCTGACTCACTTTTCCTGTTTTCATCCTAACTTATTCCTCTGTATTGTGGGGTACAAGGCGGGGTTCTTCAACCATGTATTCAGTTGTTTCACTTTGAAAGCTTGGGGAGGGTGGAGTCTAAGCCTTTTCTCCCAGCTGCGTCCTGGTCTTCCTGGGGGCCACGTGCCAACCACATGAACGGCCGCCCTCCCATCCTTCCTTGTGTCCATCCACTCACTGAATGATGAAAGGTCTACCAGCTCAAGGCCGGGGGCTCACGGCCAGATACGACTCCCGGTGCTCAGCTGCCCAAGAGTCATTGGCATGTGGCTATACTTGTAGAGTCTGGGCCTTGAACATTTCAAAGAAGGGTGGGGAGGCAACAGACCCAAAGCCAGCATCCAAAAGTGGTGAGTCGAGGGGCAGATTCTACTCTTCTTCCCCAAGGAGGATTCTGGGCTGTCATGCTCCATCTCACTGTCTTCCAGTCCTCCAACTCCCAGGCACCTCCACTTTCCCCACTGGCACTTTGAGAGGTGTGGGATAGATCTAGCTCCAGATGAGCACATGCACATGGGTAGGGGATTAGGAGCAGCCTCTCACTGTGCTAGTGTGGGCCTTATGGGAGGGTTCTAGCCTAGCAGGACTTCTCAGAGAGGGTGGGGTCCTGAGCCCCTTTGCTAAATTCACTTCTCTGACCCTGGTCCTAAATCTGGGTCACCTCATCTGTAGAAGGTTCTTCCAACTTCTCCTGATTGGAAGACCAAGATCTTACTTCCCTATTCTCCTAGCATTTACTGCCTCTCCCCCTCCCGGCCCCCAGCAATCTGTCTGGGCTTTGAAAAGAACTCCGAGCCAATGTTCTTTCTACCAAGAGCACCTTCATGCCCAGCTCAGCGAGAATCTTCTTAGCTACAAAAGAACAAGCAGTGAGTGTCAGGAAACCAAATGTAAAGAAGGCGTCCCTCTACCCTCTTACATTCAAAGGGCAAGGGGTGGCTGGAGAGATGGGGCTGCCTTCCAGTTGGGGGCCAGCTTCCCCATGGAGCTTTCAGCCCAGACTACCATTTGGCCTGGCGTAGCCTGGCATGTGCCTAGCATGGCTCAGCACTAGGACTTCTGGGTTTCCCAGCTGCATCTTTGCTGGTGCTCTCGCGTTTCACTGTCTGACTTGACACTGAGGATGTGCGTAGCCTTTTCTTGTTTGAAAAGAAAACAGCAATGTTTTGAAAGTTGACAGAATAAAAGTAAAATGTGCCCAATGTTTGTCTGTGTCTTTGCTGCCAACATTTCAGACTTTGTCACTGTTTTAAATGATTGGAATCCACTGGTTTGTGTTCACTTCTGGGCGTCACATTTTAGGACAGACATTGAGAAGCTGGAAAGGGTTCAGAAATCAGCCATGACTTCAATATCAAACCATATGAATATCATTGTGTTGTAAGAAGCGGCAATTACAGGGGCAGCTAGGTGGCGCAGTGGATAGAGCACCAGCCCTGAAGTCAGGAGGACCTGAGTTCAATTCCGGCCTCAGACATATAACACTCACTAGCTGTGTGACTCTGGGCAAGTCACTTAACCCCAATTGCCTCACCAAAAAAAAATATCAAACCATATGGAGGAACTGGGGACATTTAACCTGAAGAAGGGAGGGCCCCACAGGGACACGTGAGCCATCTGAGTGTTTGTGGAAGAGGAATTAGACTTGTTCTTCTTGGTCCCAGAGGACAGAACCAGGAGTGACACTGGGCAGAACTGGCAGAGTCAGATTTAGGCCTAGTGTCCACGAGTGTCTGCTAACGAGAGATGGTCCCGCCGGGAAGGGGCTGGGCTTCAGCCCCATGGAAATATAGTCTCGTTATTTCCAAGTACATACATTTATAGACTCAATTGACAAAGTATGTTGTCATTCACACTGGCTTGTCGAAGTCCTTCGGGGACTTGTTTTGATGGATAAATGACTTTTTAACTTAACAGAAAATGGCTTGTCAAGTTTTTGAAGGTGCTTCAAAACACTAGTCTTCTTAGCCAGTGGTGGTGATGGAATCCTAATAAAGCTGCCTCCAGCCCCAACATTCTACCTTCCTTATGGGCCCCGCTGAATAGCAGGCATGTCCTGATTTAACCACACCACAGGCCCCCAGACTCAATACAGCCACTGCCCCCAGATCCAATTCACATATTTGAGCAGGTGTGTCCTCATACCCAACCACAATCACATCATCCACATAGCCCAAGACAGGACCACAATGCCTAACTATCCATCTTGACCAGTCAGGACCACGATAGCTAGCCAATCAGAAAGCAGGATGTTTGACCACCGAACCGTAGAAGAGACCCCTCCCCATTACCTAATCCCTTAACAAATCCCTCCTGCCTTTTTAATATTCATAATTTTTGTTATATAATTGTATATTTACCCTATAAAAATCCATCTTGCTATCTGAAATTGCTGGTTCCTCTTGGAACCTATCCCGCTTCTGAGAGGCATCAGTCCTCCATAAATGCCTATACTTGGAATAGAGGTGGTCCAACTCTGAATTCTTTGAGACGGTGCTGGCATAACAAACCATGAAACTGCAACAGTGGCAAACTCAAATGGGGAGGACCCACTAATCCATTCCTAAGGAGTGATGTGGGCTATATGGGGACTTGGTTTCCAAATGTAATGTTACCTATGTTTTATTGTATTTTTATTTTGTTACATATTTCCCAATTTCATTTGAATCAGGCTGGGAGTATTGTGGGTTATATATGACCCAAGGTTGCATGTTTGATATGTCTGCTCTTAGCTATTTAAAAAAATTCCCTTAAGACTTATATTTGCATTATCTATGTGAAGATGGGGTGTTCCAGTCTTGGGAGCCTCAGTTAATGAGGTTTCATGGTGTCCTGGGAATGTCATCCAACTCAGCATGTGTCTGTCTAGTTCTTCAAGTGCGGCCTTTTGACTGGGTCAAGTTGTACAGAACAAATCCTTTTATTAAGGAGATTTGTTTTGTGAAGTTTGGATTCAGTCAAAGGGCCACAGGTTCCCCACCCCTGCATGGTCTGAACCCTTCCCCGTCATCATTTCTTACAGCACAGTCATACCTCATCGCATGCATGTACCAGAACTTGTTTGGGCATTTCCCAATTGATGGGCACCCCCTTAGTTTCCAGTTTTTTGCAATTATAAAAAAAAGCTGTTATAAATATTTTTGTACGTATGAATCCTTTTCCCCTATTTTTGATCTCTTTGGGATACAGGCCAGTAGTGGTATCACTGGGTCAAAGGGTAAACACAGTATAGTAACTTTGTGAGCACAGCTCCAAATTGCTTTCCAGAATGGCTGCACCACAGCTCACAGCTCTACCAACAGGGCACATCCCCTCTTTTGGTCAGCTTTGACAATCTAATGCATATGAGTTGAAACCTCAGAGTTGCCTTAATTTTCATTTCTCTAATTATTATTAATTTGGAAATTTTTAAAAAATGTGTTGATGGCTTGGGCATCTTCCTCTGAGAAGGGCCTGTTAATACCCTTTGACCATTTATCAGTTTGAGCCTTATTCAATATTTCAAACTAAGTGTCGTGTGGATATAGAAAACTCACCATCCCCAAATCAATGATCCTTACTTTTCCCACACATTCATTCCCTTCTAAACTCCACTGCCATCCTTCTAGTCACTTAGATCTGAAACCCTGGTGTTCTCTCCTCTTCTCTCTTACTTCCCCCTCACATCTTGGCATTTGTCTCTCCTCAGCCCATAGATGCCCATCTACTCATACAACCACTCCTCTAGTCTTAAGTCCTTAGCATTTCTTAACCTGCACTATTGCACTAGCCTCCTAGTCAACCTCCTTGCCTCAAGACCCTCCCCACTCCAATCCATCCTTCAGCTAGCAAAGTGATTTTCCCAAAGTCCATTTTTGATGATGTCCCCACTCCAATTCTACCCCCCCATTTGTAAACTCCAGTGGAAAATTCCCTAGGATCATATCTACAGTCCTCTGGCATTCAGATCTCTTCACAAACTAGTTCCTTCCTATCCTGTTAGTTTTCTCCCCTTTGTGCACTCTACCATCCACCTATGGTGTTCCAAGGTGTTCCCATGTCCTCCCACTTGGTGTTCCTTACACACACAATTTATATCTGCTTTGTATCTGGTATCTATCTATTTATGTTCAGATTGTCTACCCTGTTATGCCATAAGCTGTGAGGACAGGTACTGTTTTCGTTTATCACAGTCTGGCATGTAGGATAAGGAGCTTCAGCTTTCAGTATTTAAACTTTTTCAAGATTTCTCCCCACCTTCACTTAAACTCTCCTTTGTAAGAAAAAAACTGTCAAATACAACCAGCTGAGTGCATCCATTACATTCAGTCCCTGTTGCTGCAGCTAACTAGAGGAAGGAAATATGCTTTATTATCTGTTCTCTGAGACAGAGATTGTAAATTGGTCATTGAAATTAATTTGAGGCTATCATTTAGTGTTTTTTTGTTTATTCTATTGTAGTCGTCTAGATTCTTCTCCTGATTCTACTTGCTTCCCTCTGTATCAGTTGATATGTCTTCATGTGATTTTCTGAATTCCTCGTAACTGTCATGTATCTTACTGTGCAGTAGTGTTCTGTTGCATTCATATGCCACATTTTGCTTAGTCATTCCACAGTCAGTGGACACCCACTTGGCATTTTTTTGATTAACACAAAAAGTGCTACTAGGAATATTTTGGTCTATATTGAATCTGGTATATATGAAATTTTTCTTTCTGAACTGGACTTGCTCGGAGTATATGCTCAGTAATGTGATTATTGGGTCAAAGGGTATGAACAATTTGGTGACATATCTTCCATAATTCCAAATTGTTTTCCAAAAGAGTTTGACCAATTCATAGCTCCAACAGCCATTTATTAGCGTTGTTCCCTCATCTTCCTCAACATTAACTATTTTTGTCTATTAATAACGTTTGTTAATTTGCTGTGCGTAAGTTGGAACCTCACAGTCATTTTAATTTGCATTATTAGTAGTACTAATTGAGAAATTATTTGATTGTTGATGGTTTTTGTCTCTTGATAACTTTATTCGTGTTCTTTGACCATTTATCTATTGAGAAATGGCTGATTTGTATCAATTCCCTCTGTATCTTGTCTATCAGATTTAACAGAACTATTTGATGAAACGTTTTTTCCCCCTCTCAGTAATTGCTCTCATTTTAAACGCATCGAATGTAATGCGGTTTACATTTGATGTAATAAAACATGCCTTTCATTTTCTGATCACTGCTAGCTCTCGTATTCTCCGGTTTCTGTGATGTGACTTTGTACGTTGAAGTTGCCTCTCCACTTGGATCTTAGGCTAGTGTGAAGAATGTGCATTTCTGCCACCTGCACCCCCATTCTCCTAGCACATCTTCTTGGCTGGAGAGCTCTTAAGCCGTGTTTGTTGTTTATTGAATATCAGGTTCCTGTGATAGGTTGTTCTCCAGCCTGTTCCACTGGGGGAGGGTGTGCAGGCGTGTGCATGTGCACACACATGCATGCACATGCACGCACATGATACCACATGGGCAAAGAGAAGTTCATAGAAAGTAAGTTCTGGAGGAAGGAAGCACCAGCTGTGGCCGGAGGTGGGGGGCACACAGGAGGGAGGGGTCTTACCTGAGCTGAGCCTTGAAGGCAATGTGGAATTTAGGCACTTTAAGTGCTTTGGATTAAAATATAAACATGAGTGCAAACTTGGCCTTTTGTGTTTTTTCCTTGATGCAGACGTTCCTTTCCTTTGAGGTTTCTCATTCTGATGTTTCTTTTTGTGACATTTGAATCCCAAAGCAGTCATTTTACAGCAATAGCGGCAGCCCCTGTGTGTTCATTCAATATGATGGCAGTGGAACTTGGCAGGAGTCTTAAGTACATCCTTCAGTGGCAGCTGGTGACCCTCATTTTGGCAGAAGGTGAGTGTTCACTGTGAGGGTTAGTTTATTTAGCTTATTCTGTGTTCTTTATATCTGTAAAAATAGGATCTTGTTTACAAATGGTCAGAGGAAAGCTTTAATAAATAAAAGCTCAGAGCTAAACAGAAGATTTCCAAGCATGATCCTTTGGTCCAGAGTTGGCTAAGAGAATCAAGCAGGTGTGTCAACACATAGTAGTTCTTCTTCTCTCACCATTAGCAAGGCCGGGTCTCAGTGGTGTGACACAAGTTTGTGTAAGATATTTGCCTCATGGGACTTTTACCTGCTGTGACCAGATTCATAATCCAGGCTGACTTGAAGCAGGACCAAGAAAGCCTTGGGTATATAAGAGAGCCCAGATCAGCTCTTCACAAGGGCCTTGTGTGCTCTTGTCTTAAGAGTCTGCCACTGAGAGTACAGCCTAGTCAATTGAATGGGACACTCAAACGCATTCAGATCCCACCTGTGCCACTAGCTGTGTGTCCAAGGCAGTCGAATGTGAAGTGGAGCTAAGAATGCCTAGAATGGTGAAATAATAAAGTCGATGGGTTCAAATGAAATAATCTGAAAGTACTTTAGGAATTAAATTGCCATATAAGGGTCAATTATTGATATTTTGTATTAATCTGTTGAGAGAACTGTATAGTTGAGAAAAGCAAGTGTAGACATGTGAAAGGGTCCTTTATGTTAATGGTGATTCCTTTGAGGATGCCTTGCTTGGCATAGCCTTTACTTACATGACAGAATCTATGTTTCATTCGATGACCAGGCCACATACATCAGGTAGGTTAATTCAAATAGATTCTCTTTATTCTTTATCTTTTGCTTTTTTATATTTGTAATTTATTCTGCCATAGAGAAAACTGGAAACTGCTAAGGTGGGGACTGGGTGAAGATGCTGGGAAACCATTAACCCTAGTTTTTTATTCAGGGGCCGTGAAGCACTGCCCACTGATTATCACGTAATGGTAGAATAAGAGTGAATCCTTGAGTGACAAAGGAAGGAACGAGAGTAGGGGTAGATACTTAGATTCTGTGAATGGAAAGAGTGAGAATAATGTCAATATATAAATGGACTATGAATAATTGGTCAGATGTGGAGTAAGACTATGGAACTCAAAAACCCCTGAGTATCAACTACCAGATTTACTTGTGTGTGGGGGAGTGGCCAGGACTGAAGGTTCAGGTCTGTGCTGGGTATATGGGGCAGTAGGTATTAGCTCTGGTCTCAGCCACGCATGGGCACTGATGATGCTAAGCCCTGGACAGATGTGAATGGTGAGTTAATGAGCCTCAGTTGGTATGCAAAAATTAAAGAGCATTAGATGAAACCCCAAAGAACCCCAAACAAGTAGGTGATTACAGTGGTGTCTGGATCCCTAGACAAGAGGAACATCTATGCGTGGAGGCAGGTGTCCTCTTTCTTATTATTTTGAAAGGGTGAATGTTAATTGGGGTGAGCTTGAAAGAAAGAGGTTTGGCAAAAGTAAATATTTTGATAAACTCTTGAAACGGAGTATGTGAAGAGACAGTGTTGCCTTGCTAGACACCTGTGAGCGGGCACATGATGAACCTGACCAGGGCACCTGCTGCTGTGGCATGGGGCACTTCCCAAGGGAAATCAACTGGTTTGCCATTGTTCAAAGCCATGCAAGTAGCTAGGAAGGTCAAGGTGGCCAGTAATTTAGGGCCCATCCGTTTAGGGGCTGGCCTGTCCCATTTGATGAAAGCCAAGAGACAGATTATTAGGGCAGATGATGTTGGAAGATGTTTATTTTCACTCTTGAAAACAGAAGGAGGAACCACAGCTCCAAGTGGGCAAGAGGGCGTATGTGTGACTGTGGCTGGCAGGATGGAAAACTGTGGATTAGGGAAAGTAGACCTTGGCTGGGTCATTAGTCCCTTGTCGTTGAAGATCCAGGTTCCTGGCCTGGAGACCCACCCATCTGGAGGTATTGGGAGCTAAGAAGTCGAGAAAACTGTTCTTGCACAAATGACGTTCCTTGGCAGTTATGGCTGTGAAAAGGGATACTGTGGATAGTGGAAAGGTTGCGATGAAAAAGTCCTGGAAAAAAAAAAAAAACAAAATGAATGATTTTTTTCTTTGGAATATAATAAAGTGGGAACAGCTTCAGGTCATTTTTTGAAACTTTTTCAGTTGAGGGAGCTTCCTTGGGCAACGTGAAGGATGGCTGCCCTATTGGACTATGCCCCCAAGAGACACAGGCTTACCAAGTTCAACTTGGGCTCCAATCCATGAGTGTAGTAGAGAAGATAAGGGAACCCTATCCTTAAAGCATTTGGTGTGAGGCAGGGACCATGTTTTGGTGGGAATTCTGTGGATGACATCACGTGGGAAAGTGTTCAGAGAGATGTGGGAAGATTGGGACAAAAATATCCTGCGGTATATTGACTAGTTTGAATTTTGCAAAAAAGGCCTTGCACATGACAAACTTCACAAGAGTACATGCTGAGCTGGCAGCCAGCAATGTGGAGAACAGGGGCTGGGTCTTGAGCTGTGCCCAGGAGATGTGAGGAACAAAGGCTAGGTCTTAACTTTATTCGTTAAGACCCAATCCTAAGTTTATACTTATTTGTAGCCAGTCTAGATGTTCTTTTTAAAAACATTAATGGAAAGGATAGTGAATAATATGGTGAGAACATGATAGAAAGACAAATGAGCACCTGTCGTAAGTCACTTTGAAAGTGTTCATGGGGTTTGTGGAGATGTTCGGAGGGAAACCAGACACATCACCCTCTCATTGTATGTTTTACAATTGGCTTAGCTCCAGGGGATTGTCTGAAAGCTGTGCAGGCAATGGTGGCCTGTACGCACTATATCCACGAGGTGTGAGGTAGAAAGCTTGGGTTGGAACTCTGCTCTTGAGACTACTGAAGTCGATCACATTACCCAGTCTAGGTATAACCCTCTTTGGGGTAAACTAGAGAAATGTGTTTTGTTTTGTTTTTTTAAATGGAAACCAAGAGACTGAAACTATCGAGGATAGACAGATGCCTAACTTTTATCACATTACCTTGAAACCCCCACGTTCATGGGGTTTGTGGGGAGACAGTGAGGAAAAACTGAACTGTCATTGATTTTGAATTAGAGAAACAGGTTCAAGGGAATGTTGACAAGTTTGCAGATCTTTACGTGGTACACCTGGAGTTTAGTGATAGCCCTTATTAAGCTGGCAGTAGCCCTGTAGAGAACTCTGCCCTGTCTTGTGATTTGCTGTTAGTAAAGTGGGGTTTTGAACTTGAGTCCAGTGAAATTGAGCAGCTTGCCTAGTCCTTTATACCTATTGATGGCAAGGGACAGATGTACTTCTCTTTCATAATCATGTTGAATAGCGTTCATGATCTTGATGGAGAGATTGGGAGGAAAAACTTAACTAAGAAACCTTACGAGCACTCCTCTCCAACCTGTAACAAGGGTCCCTGTTCCCATGCAGCTGCAAGCTCTGCTGTGCTAGGGTTCCTCCTCACCCTGGGACTAAGACCCAATGGGCAATGCAGCAGAGTCCTGCACCCAGTGCCAACAAAGAAACCCCTTGTAATCTCCTTCTGACCAGTTTTCCAACCCCTTTACTGTTGGTGGTCCGAGAGCTCTGGAAGGCACAGCTGCTGCCACTGGTTCAGTTCTCCCCAAAGCCCGCTGCTGATTTTCTGGCACATTCTTGGAACTTTTCCTTTTGGAGCTTCTTTCCAGATGTGATGGGTGGCTTCTTCTTATCCTTACTTTGCCCTGTGGTTCTAATAGATTAGAAGTTTTCATTTATAGTTTCTTGAAATAGTATCCATGTTTTTGTTTTGTCATTTTTACCATGGCTTTCGTTGAATCCAGTGATTCTTAATTATCTCTGCTTGACCTCTTTTTCAGGTCAATTATTTTCTATATCTGATATCTTACATTTTCTATTTCTTCAATCTTTAGATTTTGTTCTAACATTTCTTGCTGACTTATCGAATCATTGATTTCTGTTTTGTCTACTGTAGTTTTCAGGTTTTTCTGTTATTTGGGTAAGGTTTCCCATTCTCTCTATTTATAAAATATATTCTATTTCCAGTTGTTTTCCCAAGTACTTATATTTTCTTCTTTTAATCTCGTCATTTCTTCTATGTATTAATGTAGTTGTGGAAAATTTTTATCCCTTGAGGTTTCACTTGCACTTGTAATTCAGTTAGATTTGCAGTTAAATTTATTTTTTATTTCCCTAGATTTACTCATCTCAGCAACTTTAGTTTTGGAATTGGTGCTTTATGACTAGTCCACTTTGATTTAAGGTGCTCCCTGTTTGGATGGATCCTTGGCCCCTTGATATTTGTGCTGACCTCCATCTCCCCTAGATCTTTGAGTTTAGACTTTGGGGTCTTCACAGCCCTCTCTGGTATCTCAATACATAGTTTTAGGTACCCCCGTTGCCTGGCCAGTCCCTATATGAACAGTGCAGCATTACATTTGGCCGTCATTGTATTGGGTTTCGATTGCTATTGTCACGGGTGCTTCCAGGGTCCCCACCTTGGAAGTTACTGACAAACTAGGGCACAGAGACTTGTAGGCTATATGGATCCTCTGGTAGGCTCTGGCTTTGTCACGGAGGGCCGTTTCTTCTTCCCTTGGACTGCTGGCTGACTTTTTGTTCAGCCATGAAGTGGAAGATATCATTTCCTTTAGTTTTTCATTGGATTTCTTAAGCATTTTTCAGTTTGGTGTTAACTGCAGGGTTTTTTGGAGCAGGTATATGGGATCTGGACTGGCTGCCCTCCCCTTCAATTAGCCGTCATGGCCAGTAGAGAAACAAAGTTTCAGAATAGAAATGTGTATCAACTAACTTGTGATTAATTTTGCATTGTGAGGGGCAGCTAGGTGGCGCTGTAGTGAATAGAGCACCGGCCCTGGAGACAGGAGGACCTGAGTTCAAATCCAGCCTCAGACCAAACACTTGACACTTACTAGCTGTGTGACCCTGGGCAAGTCACTTAACCCCAATTGCCTCACTAAAAAAAAAAAATTGCATCTTGCAGTTGAGAGAACTTCCATGCTACATGGGAAGTAGGCAATAGGAAATATAAATGATTAATAACCAGTCTGCATGGAGACCATTGAGTTATGGGTGAGTTAGGTTCAGGGTAAGGTCCAGTATTTTGGAGTGGTTAGAGAAATCAAGGTACTTATTTCCTGGAAAAGCCTTGGGTGGGTATGTTGGAGAGCTTTGGAGGAAAAGATCCTGTAAAGAAGTAAATTATGAATGATTTTTAGAAAATTCCTATTAAAAGATTAAGATGTACAGCAGTTTCAGAGGATTGAAGGGTAGCTTCAGAGGACTGAGTGCTAGCTTCAAAGAATAGAATAATTTGGTACTAGAGACAACTTCCTTGGCAAATGGAAAGTGGGTAAACATGCAATATGGATGACTACAACCCTGTCTTTTCAGCACTCTTGAGGTGTGGATGAGTACTGGTCCAAAGGATATCCTAGATGCAACTCGCTCTCTCCACCAAAAATCTATGAGATAGAAAATAAATTGGTTTGCTGGGGAATTTTAATTTTATGGGATTTTCTCGGGCTCAAGCGAAGGGGTCAGGAGGCAATGTGGATCACTTCTTTCATGTCTGTTTAAGTACTCCTGATGTATGGAACTGGTCAAAAGGGTTTCCACACAATCAGAATGGCAAATTAGAGCAAGCTGTGCCTTTGAAGATGTATGCAACTTTGGGCTCTTTAGTATCCATATTGCCTTAGTTTTCCAAGGATGGAGAATCAGTATGTGTAGAAAAAAGAACTGTGATGCTATATCCCCAATGAAGAATGTTAAAGGTGATATGTAGGAGTTTGGGGTAAAAATTTGTCCCCCAAAGCCCTTTGAAAAGCATTCAAGAAAACATGCAGCAAATGGAGGCGTTTCTTTCTGGATTTTTTTTTTTTTTGGGTTTTTTTTTTTTTTTTTTACAATGGCAGTATTTTCCTGTCTCAAACAATCTTAGAGTGTGGATCATTTCTACCCTGTGTGCCTTCACGGAGGTATCCAACTTGAGACTGTATGATACTCATACAAAAATGGATTGTCAGGCCGTGTCCACATTGCAGAACTTTAAAAGGCTATGGACATTTGAGTGAAACAAATTTGTCCTCCAAAACCCCTTGAAAAGCATTCAGGAAAACATGCAGCAAGTTGATCTGTTCGTGGGTTTTTCACCATGGCAATATTTCCCTATCTCAAGCAAAGAGGGCAGCAGGCAGTATGGATTATTGCTACCCTGTTTATGCCTTCATGGCGGTATCCAACATGAGACTACATGATACTCATGCCTGTGAGAGAGAAAGTTTAAGCAAGTAGAGATGAGGAGAATGGGTAGAGTATTAAAGGAAAGTAGAATCCTTTTGCATTCACCTTGTAAATGGAGTGTAATGTGAAGTAAGGTTTGAGAGTTTTAGAAAGAGGTTAGAGGAGGTTTTTTATCTCATTGATAGAAGGAGATGGAAAACTTTTTCAAGAAATTTCAGGGGGGCAGCTAGATGGTGCAATGGATAGAGCACTGGCCCTGAAGTCAGGAGGACCTGAGTTCAAATCCGACTTCAGACCAAACACTTGACACTTACTAGCTCTGTGACCCTGGGCAAGTCACTTAACCCCAATTGCCTAAAAAAAACAAACAAACAAAAAAAGAAATTTCTGTTAGCAATTTCAGATAGATAATACAATCTATCAAATTACATGTAGATGCCATATAAGAATAAATTTGCAGCCTGAGATTATTTTCATAAAGCATATGAAACTTAGGACCATTAGAAGGGGCATCTCCATCTTTAGAGCCTCATGGGCTCTAAAAGAGGAGAATGAGAATATGAAACTGCCACCATGAGTCTTTTGAAATCAGCTAACTGAAAGTGATGAGCTCTGTAATTTCAGATGCAGGCAAGTAATGGGCTTCAAGGAAAATTGAGACTGAATGTTATCATGTTATTGACTGAATGTTATTGAGACTGCAAATCCAAGTTTGAGTTGGTTGAAGTTTTTCTTGGAACTAGATTAAAAAGTGGTCTTGTTTAAAGAGAGACATGTTCTCCTGGCAGGATCATTGTGATGAATAAGAACTTAGCGCAAAATACACGGCAATATTGGGCATTAAGGTGATAGACTTGGAAACTACATGGATCAGAAAAACCCAAATTCAAATGTTGTCTCAGATGGTTACTGGCTGTGTGACCCTGAGTAAATCAGTGCGCCTCTGTTTGCCTCAGTTTCCTCATCTGTAAAATGGGGACAATAATAATAGCACCTACCTCCCCGAGTTGTTGTGAAGATCAAATGCATAGCAATTGTGAAGTGTTTAGCATAGTGCCTGGCACATAGTGCTATATAAATGTTAGTTATTGCTGTTATTTTTTAAGAATGCTTCATTACTGGTTTTTGAATGCCATTAGCAAGAAGATTCATAAATGCATTAAACTGAATTGATGCTATTTGTCAAAAAGTTTTGAGTTATGTTCTGAAAATATAATTTTTTAAAAATTTTGCTAGGCCTCTAATTTTTCTTGTGTTGTGAATTTGGGGAAATATTTGTATAAAAATGATACCTAGAGGGTATTGCAATTGTGTCATTTGAAAATTAATTTCTCATTATGCTGTTAGGTTATGAATTGAGGTGTTAAAGAATGTGGTCACAATGTTTGAAAACTGTTAAAAATATTCGATTGTGTATATCTTGGATAATAATAATATACTGTTGGAAAAAAGCTGTCACAGACCTTGTAAATTGTCTTTGTGAGGTTCTTTGGGATCTTTTATTTCGGTTGGGTCATGAGATCTTATCAATTCTGTGAGAGAAGCTGCTGGCAACATGTGAAGTTCTAAAGTAATAAAGTTGTTTAAGAAATTAGGACCTCTCATAGCTGAAGTAAAAGGACTTAAAAGTCTGTTAAAAAAAAAGAAAGAATGTTTTTTATCTGATTGTTTGACCATTGCTTATGAAAATTATGAAATTGTACCTGGAAAAGTATGTGTTGAAGTTACACCTTTGAGCCAATTCAGTATCAACAGATCTTAGATTTGAAGAGTTTATCTTTTTCCTTAGGAGTTAATAGGCAATATGGATATCTGTTGGTCTGCGGGCTTATGATATCCAACATTTTTCAGAGTTTTTGAGTGCACTACCATGTATTCGTCATATGTGGAAAAACTACAGAATGTGATTATTCTTCAATTCTAATGATTGATTTCTGCTCCAAGATGGATTTAAACTAGAAAGGACAAAAAAGATAAGGCCTTATGTGTGATTATATGTATTTATTTTTTGCTGTGATTAGTGAAATTTTGCTATTTGAAATAAAATTTCTTGGGACTCTAATTTGATGTTATTCCGAGTCTTGATTTCAGTTATGACTGTCTGAATTGTCATTAATATTCTAGCATTCAAGGGAAATCCCATGGGCTGCCCAAAGAGGGGCGGTCTGAGAACTGCTATAGGTTAACTATTATAGGTAATTTCTGTCCCTGGGAAAGTTGAGAGGATGACCTTGCATAGGCAAAGGTAGTATCCTTTGGACTCAGTTTCCCTATTGTGCCATTTCCTTTCTGAACAGGAAATTTTCCCCCCTGGTTAATTCTGAGCCTGGCTATGATATGCTGTGAATAATGTGGAACTTTGCAGTATGATTGACTGTTCCAGAATAAAGGTTAATTATGATTCTTACCTGGAATCAAACAGAGCTGAGGGAATTTTTCCCATTATGTTTATGTCAGGTCAGTCTGTGCCCTTAAAGGGGACAGTTTTTTATATTGCTATAACCATGTCCTTCCATTTTCATAGCAAATTTTTATAATCAAAGCAGATGAATTATAGAAGTTTCTGTCATTGCAATCAATATCAAAACATCTCAGAGTTACTATAATGTGATAGAAATATGAAAGATCTTACTATTTTTAATCTGAATTTGTGGTCAACTTCCTATCCTAAGCAACTGGGTAAATTAGTTCTTAGGCTTTCCATCCCTTTTCTAATAATGTCTGTATATTCATGTGTGATACTAGATCCTTAAAGTATCTCATTCTTTCTATGATATGAGGATTTAATAGATAGATAGATAGATAGATAGATGATAGATAGGTATAAATAGATAGATATCCTTAAAGAGTGGGGATGGGTTTTTACATTTTAATGGAATAGTAAAAATCACTTCAAGAAAGCAACAAGATTAGACTTTCTCTCAGAACTTGTGTGTGTGTGTGTGTGTGTGTGTGTATAACATACACATATAATTGATTGGCTTCCATGTATTTCTAATGGGATATACAGGCTTTGAATGTGTCTTAGTAATAAGTTTTCAAAGTTGGATTACAGATTTCATACATAAAATTTCCTTAATAGTTGTGTAAATAAATTTTAAATTTTTCCTATTTTGATAATATTAAGACACAGAAGGGCTCATTTTATAAGTCAGGCATTCGTGGATCCTTTGTAAGATTCTTCCTTCTGCCTGTAGATGACACTGTCCATATCAAGTACAAGGTTCAAGTAAAGATAGAAAGAGCAAGTGGTATGTAAAAACTGAAGTTTTCTGATCTTTCAGATGAATTATACATTCCTAATTTGATGTTCTTGTAGTTCTGTCATAAATAGTTTTAGCTCCATAAGGTTTGAGTTTTCACCACCCAACTAGTTTCTGGAAAACCAAATTTAAGAAGTTGTACTAAATTGTATTCAGTTTTTGTTATTGGCAGATTTTAGCAACATTAAAAAAGAAACCTCTGCAAGTGACGTGGAACCAGAAAGGTGGATCTGCTAGGAGGAGCCCCTTCCAGACCTGCCATGAGAATGAGGCCTGTTCCAGAATTTTCAAGGGAAAATGTTTCCAGAGATCAGATGGCTATATCAGACAGCTGGTTCTCAAGATGAAATGTGATAGTTAAATGAACATTGGGAATGGATTACCAGGAACCAACGAGATTTTGTTATTTAATATTTGATGACTTTGATTTTACTGTTTCGTGGTGTTTATGTTTTCTTGCAGGAGAGGTATGCCCAATTTCCTTTTATTGTTTGGAGATAGAGCCATTCCTCTTGCAACTTTTGGTCAACTGCAAACCTGTCTTGTCTTCATATTAATCTCACCTAACCAAAACCTGACTTATAGAATCATACTGTTAATTGTTTTTGACATTCGTCAGGTAGAAGCCAAAGGGAAGGTTGAACTTCCCAAACTGATTTAGTTATCCCCCTAGCTAACTGTATAAGGGAAGGTTTCCCTGACAAGGTATTATCTTGTTAATATGTAAATCTCCCCCTCTCAATCAGTCCATTGTGATCCCTCTAAATGTAATTTAATTTGTAACCTGACTTAGTTTAGCTGTAGAGTCTATTTGATGAGATATATCTCCTTAAGGGATGTGTGAGGTTATGACTCAAATTTGTTCAATTTTTAAGACATTGAAAGAAGCATGGGATTATGATTTTTTGTGATACTCATGGCCACAGTGCACTTGTTTCTTGGTGTAAGTTTTAAGTCCCCTAATTTACAGCCCCTGAGATTTATTCAAATTGATTTCTCTGACCAGGAGACGTTGGGAAAAGTTTGCTGCCATTCTGGCCCCTACTCTTCCTGAAAGGAATTCTATTAAGTTCTAGACAAGATAAGTAGTAAGGAGGCTGCCTCTAATGAGTTGGGTTATTTTAATGAACTTCCTTTGAGAATTTAACCCAGCTTTGTGCTTATGACAACTTTAAAAGGCTTCAAAAGAGAGAAATTGTGAGGAGAGTAGTTTATTATTTATCCTTTATCAGTATTGTTTGAACCTAGCTTTATATGGCTAGAAAATTGTCTAACCCAAAAGTTGCCCTTAGAGGTCAGGTTGACTTCGGTGATGCTGTAGGGAAACAGGGTGGCTGCAGGGAATACTTAAATCCCACCCAAATCTCCCCAAATTTGAATATTTATACTTAACTACCGATACACATCTCAAGCTGCCCTTCTCTGCATAACTACCTACTGCCCACCTGTAGTCAGTCAGACAAATGTCCTTATGCCCTTGTCACAAAGACTTGGGAGGGAGCCACACGCACCTTTTTCCAGCTCTCTCCTTTGCCAAATTACCTAATAAAATTCTTTATAAAAACTAGTTCAGATTTGGGGGTTTGTTCTCACAGCTAACAAAGACTACTGTTTGAAAGGGTCAGAACAGTGAATTAGATGAAGATGTGCCTTCTCTGGGCTATCCAACTTTAAACTATTGTAACCACTTTTATTTGGCTACCTAATGATGGACAATCAGTTTGAGTAGAAAAATGGACTGGGATTCTGTGTCCCTATTAAATAACTTTATTGGTATAGAGCAGCGTTGAGGGAAAAAATACCCAAAAATATCCCACAAAAAGCATTCAAGGAAACATAGGCAGCAGATTGAGCGATTTGCTTGTGGGTATTGCACGTTGGTAATTTCCCCTGGCTCAAGTGGAGAGGGCAGCAGGCAACGTGGATCACTGCTAGCCCGTCTGTTTGCCATCCCTGAGCTTTACAGTTGGCCATGGTTTCCACTCACTCAGAATGGCTGGCTACATCAAGATGTTCTTTCCTTGGGCTACTCAGCTTCGGAGTATGGCATGCACACATTTGCATGGTCATGCAATGGTAGACATTTTGGTTAGAAAAATGTATTGGGATCCTATATTCCTTTTTAAGAACTTTAAAAGTATGTAGGATGTCTACCCCAAAAACCTAATCTTTCTTAGTCAAAATAAAGGAATTTTTTTTTTTTGCTGAATAAAATAAATGAATAAATATATTTATTAAAATTAATTGATGAATTTATTAATTTAATATAAGAAGTGAACATTGCATTTTTTCAATGAAAAGATTGAAAATAGAGCAGCAGGGTCTGCCTACCCTAGTTGGTTGGTATCTCGAGTCCCTGACCCCTTAGCAAAAGGTTGGTTCTTGATTAAGGTCACAGAAATCATGACATGTTCTTTGCCCATCTTCAGCATTTGTTGACGCTATTTTGGGACATTTTTCCTATTTTTTTCTTCCATGGTGTTTACATTGTTGGGAAGCACCATTTTCTATAAGTTGTCCAAAAAATAGGGAAACGGGTTTGCCAAAATAAGGGAATAGATTTCCTCTCCAAAACAAAAAATTAGATAAATTTATTCTTTTCAAATCAGAAATAAACTAACGGTTTGTTTGTTTAAAGAAAAGATTGAATAACATGTTGAAACTAGTGTTAGGAGTCTTAAGTCTACAACCTATTAACACAAGGGTGATTCCTGGCAAGGTCATAGAAATTCTAATAGGTACTTTACCCCCCACCTTTTTGGATTTTTTTTTTATATCTTAATTTCAGCTTTGGCAAAAGCAAAACAAAAGAATAAAAGACCAAAGAGTGACCTTGCCACTTGCCACTTGCCTGCTGTGAGGGAGTTTATTTGAAAATGCAGTGAATTACCGAGTGTTTTTAGCTTGGCAAGTGTGGTGAGGGTTTTTTAATTACTTGTGCTGCTTTGAAATACAGGTTTGATTTGGCCTCTTCTCAAGGAGATTTTTGGACATTTTTCCAACTTTTCTTACATGTGGTTGGGGCTACTGGGAATCACCATTTTGAACAAGTTTTCTTAAAAAAATGCAAAATAATCAAAATAAATTAATTTTTAAAAAGGACAATAGCCATTTCAGTCTTGACAAATAGCAAAAAATAAAAAGACTGAAGAAAAAAGTTTTAAAAATGCAAAATAAGGGAATATATTTGTCGAATGAAATAGATGTATAAATATATTGAATTATTAGAATAAGTGTATAAATTTATTCATTTCAGATCAGAAACAAGTTGGGTTATTGATCAAAAGAAAAGATTTTTAAAAGTATAACAGTGATTATGTTAGAGTTCTTTAATTTGTGACTCTGAGAGTCATGGATGATCCTTGGCAAATCACAGCAATCATAAAGGATATCTTGCCTTTCTTTAGCATTTTTGTGTCCCTTCGTTTGAGGTTTTGTAAAGTCAAGCCAAAAGAACTGAAGACTTTTCCATATGTTTCCTGCCATGGTTGAGATGAATTTAAAATGCAGTGAAGTACATACAGTTTTGTGACATGGCCAATATGGCAAAGCTATTTCCTTGCCCAGACTGCTTGGTCATATAGGCTTGGATTCGAGTTTTTTTTTTTTTAATGTATTTTTAGAAATTTTTCCAATTTTTGTTCCATGGGGATGGGGGTGCTTAAAAGCACTATTTTAACAATTTGTCCAAAAAAATAGGGAAATCTATTTCTTTGTCAAAATAATGGAATAAATTCCCTGAGAAAAAAATGAATACATTTGTTAACATAAATCAGTGAAAATGTTCATTTAAAAACTAGATATAAACTAGTTGGTCCTTTGGGTAAAAAAAACAAAAAACAAAAACAGAAGCTATCTTGCCCCTTGCTATCAGGGAGGTGATTCATTTAAAATGCAGCATCATATGATTTTAGGCATGGCCAATATGACAGGCTGCCTTATAATGCTGGTTTGGCTTCAAGTTTGGCCAGGGTGTTTTTGGACATTTTTCTGAATTTTGTTCCATGGGGCTGGCTGGGCAGCATCATTTTGTAAAAGTCCAAAAAAAGAAATTTATTCTTTTGACAAAATGAGTGAAAAAATTAATGAATCAATTTCAGTTTATAAAATAAATTGATAACTATTTCCTTTAAAATAAGAAACAAGTTTGTTTATTGGTTTAAATAAAAGATTAAAAATGGTGCAGCATCGCATACCCCCTGGGGGTTGAGAGCCTTAAGCCACTGATCCCTTGGCATGAAGATGATTCCTGACAGGATCCCAGGCATTATAAATAGTACCTTGCTTTAAAAACAAAAACAAAAACAAAAACAAAACCGAAACGATTTTATACCCTTTATTTGAGGCTTTGCAAAGTCAAGCCAAAAGAACAGAAGAGTAGCTTTGCCCCTTGCCAGTTGCTTGTCCCTCTACCAATGACGTTGCTGACCAGGGCTGATCAGGGTCGGTTCAGTACAAGCCCAGGTCGAGCACAAATAGTTCGTTGGAACATTTGGGATGGAGTTGTCTCCTTTGTGCTTACTGTGTTCGTGGAGCCTTCTTGCCTGCTGCCAAGGTGATTATCTTAAAATACAGCAAGTTCCATCCAGTTTGGGTTATGGCCAAGGTAGCAAGATGTGTTCTTACCTGAGCCAATTTGTCTTATGTGTTTGGTTTTTATTTAGGGTTGGTTTTCTGTTTGTTCTTCCGTGATGCTGGAGTGGCAGAGAAGCACCATTATGAAAAATGTGGACCCCAAAACCAAAAGGCATGGCTTCGTAAAAATGAATGAATTGATTTGATTGCTGAAAATTTTAGATATTTAAAAAGTATACTTATTCTTTCATTTAAAACCAGAAATAAACCAACCTGTTTATTGGTTCACATAAAAGATTAGAAAAGGGGCAGTAAGGGAGCAGCTAGGTGGATAGAGCACTGGCCCCGAAGTCAGGAGGACCTGAGTTCAAATCTGGCCTTAGACCAAACACTTGACACTTACTAGCTGTGTGACCCCGGGCAAGTCACTTAACCCCCCAATTGCCTAAAAATTTTAAAAAAGAAAAGGGGCAGTAGCAGCTGTACCCTTGGTCTTGAGTGTTGAGCCACCAAGCTTGTGGCGTCAGAATTATTCTTTGCTTAATAAAAAGGATAATAAATGAATGGTCTAACCATCTTCCATGTTCTTTGTGTAACACTCATGTTTAGGTTTAGCCAGGCAATCACAAAAAGACAGAGTAACCTTGCCACTCGCCTAGTGCCAGACGTGACTAAGCTGAAATTCAGGGATCGGCCAATGGGACAATGTCGTTTCGGTTTGGTTTTTATTTTGGCTTGGTGGTATGGCATGTTTTTCAGATTTTTGTTCACTTGTGCTGGGTGTGATTGGAGGCACAAATTTTAAACACATGGGTCGAAAAATAGTGTATGATCTCAATCAGTTTGTTCACTTAAATAACAGATGAATGTATCAGTTTTTACAAATTAAACTAAATTTGTTTAGAATTAAAAATGAAACAATTTGTCCAAATAAAAGTTTGAAAAATGGGTAGCACTGGCCGCCCCCTGAATGTTGGTGGTCTTGAGCCCCTGAGCGTTTAGCGCATGACAAGCAGAATAATAAAGGGTCCCTTGCCCCTCTGGAGGTATTTTTGTGTATCTTACTGTTAGCTTTAGCAATATGAAACCATGATCCCTGTTATTCTGAGGACTAAATTTGCCCCTTGCATGCTACTAGAGAGGTGAGGAACTCAAAATGCAGAGAGTGAAATTGCTTTTCTTAGGAATAAATGATTTGTAATTGGGGGAAAAATAAAATCATAATTTTTTAAAATAAAAAAAGGAATGAACGATGCTTCCTTGTCCCTTTTCATTTAAAAAGAAATTGTTCCAGAAAAACTTCCATAGTCCCTTCACCAGGTACACACATGGCATCTTCTCTAGCTAATTTTTCAGTAAGAGGCCTTTCAGTGGACCTCTGGTCTCCACAAAAGATCCAAATATTGTCCACCAAAGGTCTTGATGTTTGGTGAGTCTGGGTTTTCTTTAGTCTGTTTCGAGATGTTTTATTAGTTGAGTGTTGGAAGGAACAGGGAAGAACAATCTGAGTGTCCCTAGGTGTGGCCTACCCACATTTCAAGTTGAAGTCATCGCCTTGTATCCGTTTCTAGACCCTAGCATTATTTTGGACTTTGTGTCACCTGGAAACAGCAACAGATAACGGTGGGTGCTGATGTCCCAAGAGAGAAGTGACTCCACGGCCCTTCCCAGTATGTAGTCAGCAACCCTAATTGCAAACCCATCCCCTCCAGCTAGGTGTCACAGTAGATGGAATGCTGGGCCTTGAGTCAGGAAGTCCAGAGTTCACATCTATACTCAGATACTGTGTGACCCTGGACAAGTCACTTAACCTTGGTTTGCCTCAGTTTCTTCCTTGTAAAACAATGGGTGTAACAGCACCTACCCCAGGTGGTTGTGCTCATCAAATGAAATAATATTTGTAAAGCACTTAGCACATTGCCTGGCACGCAGTAGGTACCATAAGTTTATTCCCTTCTTTCCTCTTCCCCTCACCTCGTGTGTCACTTCCTCACTGAACACTTTTCCTTGATGTCTTTGCCCAGTTTCCCTGAACCCAAGGTACCCAAGACCCAGTTAATGGTGGAGCCAAAATGAAGTATCGTGATGAATTAAAGCCGAGTTCTTCAATACAAAGATCTTGAAAAAGTGCTAGACCAAGCCCTGATGGGACGATCCAAGAGAAAAACCACGGGGAGTAATATTTCTAATCCAGGTCAAGAACAGGAGATAGAGAAGCCTGTGGTCACTGGAGATGGGGGTCCAGCCAGCAGCATTGCCACCTGCAGAATTCCAGTGTTTCGAAACGGAAAGACCACCAAGGCTAGGAAGTATCTGAGGTCTGACTTGAACTCGGGAAGATGAGTCTTTCTGACTTCAGACCCAGTGCTCTATCCATTGTGCAACCTTAGCTGCCCCTCCATTCCTGTCGTATTTCCCTGTAACTCTGACCTACATTTGTGCCCAAATAATAATACTGTGAAAACACAACATCCTCCTGGTATTTTCCTCCACTGTGTGCGCCCATTATCGAGTTGAGAGTCATTCCTTTGCCTGCCTCTTCCTTGCTTAGGCTTCTAGGGTCATCATACATGTCTTTAGACTTTGTTCTATTTTCTGTTTAGGTTGAACCTGTCACGTGCATGAGTCAGTTTCCTCTGTTACCTAACGGTCCTTTTGTACAGATCAGCAACTCCCTTCTTCCTTCCTCTTTCATGGATCCTATGCTGAATAAAATGAAGATAAGATTTTATAAGACTAGAGAGAAAGAGATAGTCACTGAAGAAATCATTTGGGAAAGCAATAGCTAGGAGAACAGAAGAAGAGGAGGAAAGGAAAGTCAGTGAATGCCAAATGCTCCAAACAAGCAGTCACCAAGATATTCACATATCTTCCTAGCAGAATGTAAGTCCACACTTTCCTTAGGAAAGCTGCTCAGCAGAGCCTAAAGCTGCCTAGACTTCTTCATAATGCTCAAAGCCTATAGGAAATAAATACAGTTATCTAGCCCTGCTAAAGATAAGCACAACTTCCCCTACTCCTTGTCTCAAAAGTATATAACCTTTCTTAGGTGAATGAAATGAAATTACATCCACCTGAACCTAGCAAATGAATTTCCTCCTCACCCCTCCCGACCTCTTCAGGACTTTTTGGGACCTCTCCCAAATTCACAGCAGTCCATTCATGCCCAGCTTTCTTCTCCTGCTGAGGTACTGCCAGGTTCCTTAAAATGGTAGGCAGCTTCATTTTAATAAGAAAAGAATTTGCTAGTGATTAGTAGAGTTGGGGGCAAAGAGAAACCAAGACCTTCTTTCCAGAATTGACTGTGAGCCCTCAGATTTCCTCTCATTCTCCACCACCCGTCCCTCTCTAGTCAGAATACTACGTATAGAATGCGGTTAAATCGGTGTGGTACAGCTCTCCTTTACCTGAGGACATTGAGAAGCCGTGCCTTGGAGCGGAAAAGGTCTTGGGGTGAGAAGACTTGGACTCTATGCCTGGATCTGCCTCTTAGTGGGTAAATTTAGTCAAGTCACTACCATTCACCGGACCTCAGTTTCCTCATCCGTCAAATGAAGAGATTATACTAAATTATGTCTCCAGTTCTTCCCAGCTGATGTGGTTATCTGATTTCTTAAATCTCTGCTGTGTGCTCCTCCCAGTGTGAGAAGGTATATGAAATGAGGTCACGGACTGTAAGGGCCTCATGATCTAGCTTAGACAGGACAACTACATGGATGTTATTTCCAGATCAAGAAGCTGACGTCCAGACAGCATAAGCGAATTGCCCGGTGTCACACGGGAAGTAAACGTGAAAGCCATAAATGCCCTTGAGTATATATCATAGAATAAAGATCTCAATTTTGTTGAGCTGAAAAGTGTTAGTCAGAGGGAAGGGAAATCAGTAAAGGCTGGATCAGAATCACTGAACACTCTGCATGTTAAATTGCTTATCAGTGTTTCCTCAATTTAATTGAATAGTAAGCCGGGTATTATAGATAATAATAAGGTCACAGACTCAGTGCTGGACGAGGATGTTTAGAGAGACAAGAAGATGGCATCTAATCCAATAGTTCTCATTTCTCCAAAGCTATACAGTTGAAAAAACTTTGCTTGCAGCTGTCAAATCCTGAAATAAATCAAACGCGTAATTGAAGGAATAAGGCGTCTTTAATTGAGATAACAGGGTAGCAAGCCTGCCACCCTAGGGCATGTCCTATGGGTGCACAACACAATGGATTTTCCCAACCAGGAGACCCATGAGAAAGGTTCTTATACTTTTAGGAGAAAAGGGAGAGGGTATCACATTAGGTAGTGAGATCTGGTCATGTGATGCTAGCCACCCTAGGCAATCCAAGCAAAAAAAAAAAACCAGTGCATTCCAGCCGTTTTGCCCTTCATGACATGAATCTCCGTAGAAGGGGGCAAGGACATTAGGGGCTACTTTGAAAACTGGTCTAGCTCAAGCTGGCTTTGTTTACAGGGTAAGATCCCAGGGTGGGACTTAAGGTGTGGTTCAACTCAACCTAATTGAGAGTAAATATCTTAAGAGTAGGAATGCAAGGCATTACTAAAATTTTGATGGTGCTAGGACCACTTGAGGGATTTGGCAAGTAATATTTGGCATTAACAATTTTCTGTCATTATATTAACAATTTTTTTGTCACAGCTATCAGATGAAATTGTGCAGGTACATTTTTATTATCCTCATTTTACTAATAAGAAAACAAAAACTCAGTTATTTTAAGTGATTTGTCCCCCAGTTAACAAGGGTATTTAAATGGGGAAGTCTGGACTTGAATGGTTCTTCTTCTGAGTCCCAAATCCAAAGCTTTCTTCTGCTAACAATCAGAGTTGTTTATATGTGGATATGTATGTATTTGCCTATATGAATCATTACTTCCCACTAGGATATAAAGTCCTCAAAAGCATGAATTATGACCATACTCATATGGTTGTGTATGTATATATATGTATATATTCTTATATATGTGTGTATGCACACAATCACCATGCTAGATATAGTGTGTTAGTTGAGTTTACCTCATCAATTGAAAAAGCCCAGTCCCAGATTACATCTTCTGGGAACTGGTCATTTTTTCCCTGGTATTTGGGTTCAGAGTTGCTGGTCCAGGTGAGAAAAAGGAGGATATTGGTGCCAGGGTAGATGCCAAAATAGCTGAAGTGAGTAGCATGATTTAAGATGAAGCATGGTCTGAGGAGGTTACTATCCTTTCCACTTGTGACTCCTCTCCTTTTTCTGTCTGTCTCCTCTCCATTCACCCCTCTTGAGTGCCTACTGATTATGTTTTTCCCTCCACAGAAATATCAATTCTTATACTTACAGGAAAGTAGAGGTCTTCTTCCATCCCTTCCCTTGACCCTTGAAATTCCTCCTAAATCTTTAGCCCTTTAGATACTCCATCCCTTGATTTCCCTTTGTCCTTTATTTTAAACCTTCATCAGATTTTAAACAAACAATAGTCTTGTCTGGCCTGAGAAAGATGAAAATAATTTATTTCATTCTTTTCTTGGTAATGACTTGGTAAATGACTTTTTTTTTCTTACGTTTCTCTTGTTTAGCATGTTTGAGTAGAATGTCCTGATTACCTCTGGTTTCTTTTGCAAGAATCAATCAACATCACTAGCTGTGTGACTCTGGGCAAGTCACTTAACCTCGATTGCCTCACCAAAAAAAAAAAAAAGTACATGCAAATCCTCAGAATCTTCCTCCCGCCATTTTGGGCAGCTAGGTGGCACAGTGGATAGAGCACTGGTCTTGAAGTTCAAATCTGACCTCAGACCAAACATTTGACACTTACTAGCTGTGTGACCCTGGGCAAGTCACTTAACCCCAATTGCCTTAAAAAGAAATCAATCAACAAATTTTTATTAAGTACCAACTAATTCTTGTCTTTGGTTCAAGGTTCATAAGTTTCATGGATTATTAGACTCAGCTTTGGAGGATATGTTGTTGGGGGAGGGTACATCTCATTCTTATTTGCTTTTAGAATATCCTATTACAAGATCTCTGATTATTAGCTATATAGAGTAGTTTTGAGCTTTTCAAGTTAAATTTCCTCCATAGTTGAAGCCTTCTTCCCTTCCCTGTGGATATTTGCAAAATTCATTTATTGTTATGGAAATTATGAAATTCAAGCACTGCATGACTTGGAGTTTTAAGAAGTGGGTTTTTCTCTGCAGAGATCTGTGGATGCTACTAGTCAGTACTTTACCATATGTTTTCAAAACATCTGTGTGGTTTTCTCGTATTATTTCCTGTAATAGAGTATTCATTTATCATTTTTTTTCTGGGACACTATCTCCTAGGAAACTGGGAGCTGTTGTAAACTCAAGTGTTAGGGCAGGATAAATGATTCATCCAACACAAGCAAGAGGAATAAAAGTAGGGTAACAAAAAAAAAGTAGGTTTCATCATACACAGGTCAAGGAGACGTGCTGATAGTGCTGGTGAGTACCTGACATCCCTATGGAGGGCTGCTCATCATGGTGACTGGTGATTGGTGTAGCCTTGTTGGGTGAGGAACTAGAATCAAGTCCCACTCTCTGTCTCATTCCATAGCTTCCCTCTCCAACTCCTTGTTGCCCAACACAAGTACTGACCCTCAACCCTGTCTTCATCTCACTCTCCTTGTTCAATGACCAATTAAGAGTTGGCTTTGTCCCATGTTTTGTCTCTGTTAAACCTCAACAGGTCGCATTGGTTTTAGGCTTCCCTTGGTATGAGTTGAGTGGCTGCCTCTGCCCTTTCTCTTTCTGCTTGCTCAGGGGCCTACCCAGAGCTAGCTTGGTTGCTTGCTGTGGTTCCGACACTGGAGACTGTATTTGATTTAAACCTCTTGGGGGGATAGCAGTCCATGAGGGGCGCACACCGTCACTGCCTATCTACCCATCTCAGTCTCCTTGAGCACTGACCTACCTGTAGCTGGCCTTGTCCCCTGATGTGAATCTTTCAAGCCAGGGCTAAGATCCCATCTACCAGTTTTCCTGGTGTGCATCTGACCAGAACTCCTACATGTTTCTGACCATCCTCCTAAATGGTCTTGAACTAGACGAAGGAGCTGTACTGCTGTTTCCCTTTGGCTTTGTTGTTCTTTACTTTATCTGAAACCAACCCTTTAAAAACCTTTTCTAGGAAATATCTTGGGGGAAGATAGGCTTTGCCGTCCCCTTTCACCAGCTTCACCAGAAGATGGTGCTGTTTCACCAGGTGCTGCTGGGTGGCTAAAGATGGTTCAACTTGTCAGAACCTTTCAGAATCACTGGGAGAAAACGACAGGTGGTGCCTTCCTGCTGCCTCTGGGGGACACTCTGATAACCTACTAAGGAGAGTAGCCTGTCAAGAAGCCCAGGTATTTGGAAATCAATTCACTCTACAAAGCATAGCCATACAGGGACATATATATAGCAAGCATCCTATGCAATGGGACACACTAGAACCTTTTCCAATAAACATGGCAGTGAAGCACGGATGCCCACTCTTCCCACTATTATTTGATATGGTTCTGAGAATGTTAGCAATAGCAGTAAGACAAAAGAAAGAAATTAAAGTCATAAAGATAGGTAAAGAACTGATAAAACTATCCCTAGTGAATATGATGGTTTACTTGGAAAATTCAAGGGAATCAACAAAGATACTAATTGAGACAACAGCTTCAGTAAAGTGGCAGGCTACAAAATAAATCCTCAAAAATCAACACCATTTCTATATAATAACAAAACATACAACCATGACCAAAAGGGAAATCCCATTCCAAATGACTGCAAAATGCACAAAACATCTGAGGATCAACCAATCAAAGCACATAAAAGACTTGTATAGATTCAATTACAAAGTGCTCCTTGAAGAAATAAAGAACAACATAAATAGCTGGAAGAATAGACAGTGTTCATGGCTAGGTCATTCCAGTAGAACCAAAATGACAATACTACTAAAATTAATTTGCTCTTTTAATGCTATACAAAGGTGATACCAAATTTGCCATGCCAAATTACCAAAGGGATACTTTATAGAACCTGATAAAATAATTACAAAATTCATTTGGAAAAACAAAAGATCTAGAATATCAAAGAAAATGATGAAAAGAAATAAGGACAAAGGGAAAATAGCATTTCTGGACCTCAGACTATATTGTAAAGAAGCAGGCATTGGTATTATTTTAAAAATAGAGATAGATCAATGGAACAGATTAGAAAAAGAACAACAAGAAACAATTAGGTGGGCTAATGGTGTTTGATAAAGTAGAAAACAGAAATTACCTAAGGAAAAACTCCCTATTTGATAAAAACTGCTGGGAAAACTGGAAAACAGTCTGACAGATACTACAACACTTTACACTATATTCCACAATCCATCCTAAATAGATACATGACCTTAATATTAAAGATCATACCATTAAAAATTTAAAAAGAAAAAGATGACGTCTCTCTCACATGTATGGGTAGGAGATGTATTCTTAGCTAAACAAGAGACTGAGACAATTACCGAAGAGAAAATAGATAACTTTGATTACTTGAAACTGAAAAGCTCCAGCACAGACAATATTAATGCACCTAGGATAAGAAGACAAGTAGTCAAACGGGGGGGAAAAAACTTTGAATCCCTTATAAGGGTTTGGTATCCAAGATATATAAACAGTCCATACATACATACATACATATAATATATATACATATATGTATACCTATGAAACTAATAACCATTCCTACTAGTAAATCATCAAAGGATATGAACAATCAGTTCTCAAAAGAACTGCCTAGTATTTTCAATTACATGGAAAAAATGCTCCCCATCACTAATAAGATAAATGCAAATCAAACCTCTGAGGTTTCACCACACATCCACAATTGTCAAAAATTACAAAAAAATGGCAATAATCAATGTTGGAGGGGTTGTGGAATGATAAATACACTAATACATTGTTGGAGCTGTGAAATAGTACAACCATTTTGGAAAGCAATTTGGAATTATGCAAATAAAGTAACTGAAACATCCATACCCTTTGAAACAGAGACTCCATTAACTGCATTTATACCCCAAAGGAGTCACCAATAAGAAGAAAGTCCCCATGTACTCCAAAATATTTGTAGCAGCATTTTTGGTGATAGCTACTAATTGGAGACAAAGGAGATGCCCATCATTTGGGGAACTGATAAATAAAAATTGTGGTACTGGAATGTCATGGGGTATTACTGTGCTATAAGAAATGGTCAATGTGATGAATACAGAGAAGCCTAGGAAGATCTACATCTGCATCAGCAGAGGGAAGTGAGCAAAGACAAGAAAATAATATACACAGGACCTGTAGCAATAATAATGGAAAGAATTCTACACCAATACAATCAAAAGGGAATGTAACAAAATTATAAAGATAAAGCATGATTTGAATGAAGAGATGAGGAGATACCTCCAACCTACCATCCCCTTTTTTTGGATTTTAAAAATAGATATAGTAATATTTTGTTTTTTTTTTTCTGAACTGCATGTAAAACCAATTTTTAACATTTTTTAAAAATTTTGAGTTCCAAATTGTCTCCCTCCCTCTCTCCCATTTCTCCTTTCTGAGCCAGTAAGCAATTTGATGTACAACCAACCCCTTTGAGGAGGTGGAAAATCCACAGGCGTTACACACTGCATAGATTTTCAGATATTCTCAATCAGTTGTGCTGATTTTTTTTCCTCTGTAAGAAATACTGTTTGTTATGTGGGATGGCTCTCTGGAAGGGAGAAGAAAGGGGATACTTAAGGATACTATTGTGATAAAAGAAACAGAAGATACCAATAAAGACTTATTTTAAAGAAAAAAGAGTCATTAAGAGATAAGTATGCACATACCAAACATTTTTCCTCCCTATTAGTAAAGGCTGAGAATTGAAACAGAAAAAACGAAGCACAAGTTACAAAATTAAGAAACGTTGAAGTTATCTTATGCTCCGTTAGACTATAACGTAGAGAAAAACTGAAGCGGATGATATCAGAAATGTTTTATCTTTTATACTGGGAATTAAGAAACAAAAGAGTAACTAGAAATAGAGTCCCTTCGAAAGTACGGTTGACTTGCTAACCTTATCAAACATAAACAATAAAAAGCCCACGTTTTATATTCTCAAAACAAAATCCCCCAATTTTTTAAACAAGCTAGCCTTTAGTAGGAGCTGGGATCATGTGAAGTGTTAACTCTTTAGTTCCAGATCGTTTCTATGGAAGAGACAAATGCTGCCTCCCAGCTGGAGCTTCTGTTATTGAGGAAGAATTATATTTGTCAACAAGTTTCTGCATCATGACAGAATGAGTCACAGAGCTTCAAATAAAACTGTTTCACGATACAGTGACTTCCGTGGGTTTATAAGTTCAAGATACACAAAGAATTGGTTTTAGTCTTAGAGACTGATTTATGCTCATTCGAGTAGTTACTAATATGAGACTAAAACTTAACTAAGAAAAGCCAAATTCTAATGCTAGCTAGCTGAAGCTCAATGGTGGAAACACTTTGGGGTAAAGGCAAGAAGAAGAACGCTGCTTTTTAAGGGTGAACTGGCCTACTGGTATCCAAGTACTGGCGGACTTTATTTGTCTTGGGCCCAATCAATTAAGATAATTTCTAGGGTTTTTTTCTTCTTACTTCAAATTAAATGTGTTAACATTACTCCATGTTACGAAGAATTTTTTCTATTAACTCTTGAGTTAGCTGTAACTCATCTGGGTGATTTTATTGCCAAGAATTATCAAGCACAGCATCTTGGTCAATGACCTATCCATTTAAGGAGATATAGATAGCTTTGCTGAAAGCAAACAATGCCTTCTAGTTTAGTTCATTTAAAAGGATCTTTCATGGTACATTTGTTTTTGTAAAAGAAATCATTGGAAAATTTATTTGAAACTTTGCATTTCAGATTAGATTTTAGTAATTTTTCGTGTATGATTTTCACAGGAAGTAGGGGAGAAATTATCAAACACCTGAGATTTGCAAGTCAAGTGTGCACCTTTTCTTAACTGCAGTGCTAAGGGGGAGTGGTTCAGAAGAGCAACAGCGCCACACAGAGATAACAATCAAAATTTTATCACTCCTCACAATGGTAGTGTTGCCAATGGGGGATATCATAGGTGCATGGCCTTTACTGCCCTCAGCCCATAGGCGGCACACAGTAGGGCAGCTGTGGACATGCAATGGCATTCACACTCCAGTAAAAACCCCAAAGCCCTAGAAGGCTCAAATTTATGTAATGTTTAAGACAAAAAGCCAATCGGAGATGTTAGTCATCGCACAAAGCGGCTGTTACTGTGTACAACGTTCTCCTGGTTCTGCTCACTTCACTCAGCATCACTCCGTACAAGTCTTTCCAGGTCATATGACTATAGATAGCTTTGATTAATCTGAAAACTGCCTCTTCATATCCTATGACCATTTGTCAACTGGGGAATGATGTGTATTCTTATAAATTTGACTCAGTTCTCTATATATTTTAGAAATGAGGCCTTTATCAAAGACACTGGCTGTAAAGATTGTTTCCCAGCTTTCTGTTTTCCTTCTAATCTTGGTTATGTTGGTTTTGTTTGTGCAAAAAAAATTAATATAATCAAAATTATCCTTTTTACATCTCATAATGCTCTTTATCTCTTGTCTAGTCATAAATTCTTCCTTTCTCCATAGATCTGACAGGTGAACTATTCCTTGCTCTCCTAGTTTGCTTATGATATCATCCTTTATGTCTAAATCTTGTACCCATTTTGACTTTATCTTGGTGTATAGCGTAAGATAATGAGTTCTTGTCCAAGAAGCAAGGGTCTTTGGGTTTATCAAATACTAGATTACTATGGTCATTTACTATTGCGTCTTGTGTACCTCATCTATTCCATTGACCCGCCGCTCTATTTCTTAGCCAGTACCAGATAGTTTTGATGATTACTGCTTTATAATACAGTTTGAGATCTGGTGCTGGTAGGCTACAATCCTTCACTTTTTTTTTCATTAATTCTCTTGATATTCTTGACTTTTTGTTCTTTCAGATGAATTTTGTTATGATTTTTTCTAGCTCTAAAATTTCCCCTAAGTGCTGCTTTGGCTGCATCCCATGAATTTTTTGTCTCATTATTGTCATTCTCTTTAATGAAATTATTGGTTGTTTCTATGATTTGTTCTCTGACCCACTCATTATTTAGGATTAGATTATTTAGCTTCCAATTAATTTTTAGTCTATTCTTCCACTGCCCTTCATTGAATGCAATTGTTATGTTGCATTATGATCTGAAAAAAGAAGCATTTAATATTTCTACTTTTCTACATTTGATTATGAAGTTTTTATGCCCTAATACCTGGTCACTTTTTGTGTTTGTGTCATGTACCACTGAGAAAAAGGTATAGTCTTTTCTATCCCCTTTCAGTTTTCTTCAGAGGTATATCATACCTAACTTTTCTAAAATTCAATTAACCACCTTAACATCTTTCTTGTTTACTTTGTGGCTAGATTTATCTAGTTCTATGAGAAGAAAGTTGAGGTCCCCCACTAGTATAGTTTTACTGTCTATTTTCTCCTCTAACTCACTTAACTTCTCCTTTAAGAATTTGGATGCTATACCACCTTGTGCATATATGTTTAGTATTGATATTACTTCATTGTCTGGGGTACCTTTTTAGCAAGATGTAGTTTCCTTCCTTGCCTTTTTTACTGAGGTCTATTTTTGCTTTTGCTTCGTCTGAGATTATGATTGCTACCCCTGCTTTTTTTTTTTTTTCACTTCGGCTCCAGCCCCTTAATTTTACTCTGTGTGTCTCTTTGCTTCAAGTGTGTTTCTAGTAAACCACATATTGTAGGATTCTGGTTTTCAATCTGTTCTGCTATCTACTTCCATTTTATGAGTGAGTGCATGCCATTTCACACTCACAGTTATATTTACTAACTTTCTATATCCCTCCATCCTATCTTTCCTCCTGTTTATCCTTTTCTCTCTCTCCTTTCACCCTTTCCCTCTTTACCAGTGTTTTGCTTTTGACCAGCATCTCCCCCAATCTGCTCTCCCTTCTCTCAGTTCCCCACTTCGCTTGACCCCATCGTCTTCTAATTCCCTATACAGTAAGATAGATTTCTATACCTAACTGATTGTTTATGCTATTCCCTTTTTGAGCCAACTCCAATGAAGGTAAGGTTCAATACAAGTAATGGGATGTACTCACTTGAACCCACCACCCCCCTTTATCTTCCCCTCCACTGTAATAGGTTTTTGCACCTCTTCATGTGAGATAATTTACCTCATTCTACCTCTACCTTCCTTCTGCTCCCAGTATAACGCTCTTTCTCACCCCTTAATTTTTTTTTTGGATATCATTCCATCAAAATCACCTTATACTCATACCCTCTGTCTATGTGTACTCCTTCTAACTGTGATACACAGTGATATAGTTCTTAAGAGTAATAAGTATCATCTTCCCATGTAGGAACGCAGTTTAGTTTTATTGAATCCCTTATGTCTCCTCTGTCCTTTTTACCATTTTATGCTTCTCTTGAGTCTTGCATTTGAAATTCAGATTTTTTTGTTCAGCTCTGGACTTTGCCTCAGGAATGCTTGAAAGTACCCTATTTCATTGAATGACCAATTTTCCCCCCGAAGTATTATGCTCAATTTTGCTGGGTAGGTGATTCTTGGTTGTAATCCTAGCTTGTTTGCCTTCTGGAACATTATATTCCAAGCCCTCTAATCTTTAATGTAGAAGTTATTATGAATTGTTTCTTCCTGGCTGATTGCAGTATTTTCTCCTTGAACTGGGAGTTTTGGAATTTTGTTATAATGTTGCTGGGAATTTTCATTGTGTGATCTCTTTCAGGAGATGATCGGTAAATTCTTTCAATGTCTATTTTACCCTCTGGTTCTAGGATATCAGGGCAGTTTTCTTTGATAATTTCTTGAAGTATGATGTCCAGGTTTTTTTTTTTTAATTATGGCTTTCAGGTAGTCCAGTAATTCTTAAATTATCTCTCTTGGATCTGTTTTCCAGGTCAGTTGTTTTCCCAATGAGATATTTCACATTTTCTTCTATTTTTTCATTCTTTTGATTTTGTTTGTTTGATTCTGGATGTCTCATGGCGTCATTAGTTTCCACCTGCTCAATTCTCATTTTTAAGGAGTTGTTTTCTTCAGTAAGTTTTTGTATATCTTCTTCCTTTTTTTGTACTTCCTTTCTCAAGCTGTTGACTCTTTTTTTTTTCATAATTCTCTTACATCACTCTCATTCCTTTCCCTAATTTTTCTTCTACTTCTCTTATTTGATTTTTAAAATCCTTTTTGAGCTCTTCCAAAAGTTCATTTAGGGCCCAAGACCAATTCACATTTTTCTTTGAGGCTTTGCATGTAAGCGTTTTGACATAGTTACCTTTTTCTGAATTCGTGTTTTGCTCTTCCCTGTCACCATAATATCTTTTCATGATCAGGTTACTTTTTTTGCTCATTTTTTCCAGCTTATTGTATTAATTTTAAGGTTGAGCTCTGCTCCTGGGACAGAAGGGGCACTGTCCCAAGCTTCTTGTGCCAGCGGCTGCAGGCCCTGACTGCTTTCCAGGATGGTGCAGGTACCACAGTGGGGCCTGGCTGCTCGTCTGGTGCTATGCTGGGGGCAAAAGGGGGCGACACTGTGCTGAGGCCACTGAGGGGCTGGGATAGCTGCCTACCTGCCTGGTGCTGCACTAGGACTGTGTGCAGGCAGGGGGAGGCCTCTGTCACTGACCTGTGCTGGGACTCAGTGCCTCCCACTGGCCTGCCTTGGACTGTGCTCCCCTTTTACTTAAGTGAGACAGACCTTTCCTGCTGACCTTCCAAGTTGTCTTGGGCTGGAAATTTGTTTGACCCGTCTTTTGGTTGAATTTGTTTTGAGGCTCTATTTTATAGTTGTTGGAGGTGAATTTGAGAGAGTTCACGTGATTTCCTTTCTTGCTCCACCATCTTGTGTCTTGGGACTTTCAAAAAGATTAGGCAACACTGAGACCCTCTGAAGGATGTCAACTGCAAATAAACCATCTTTTAAGTCTATATAATTGCTTTCTGTCCTCTATGAAAAGAAATGCTGGATTGTCCAGTATTTCCATTCATTCAGTGACACGTGGACGGATTTGCTCATTTCTCTAAGAAAAGTTTGTTCTATAATATTTGGTTCCTGGGGCATTTATTTTCTGAAAGAGAAGATACCAAAAAAGCTCTTCTTCCTGGCCACAGGAAAAGCGCCAGTCATAGAATCATCCTCAGTTTTCTTGGCCCTTGTCTGTGGTGCATACTTTAAGCTTCTCTAGTCTTAGAGCAACATACTTGTCTTCCTTTCGATTCTATAAGAATGATAGGGAATAGAGGGGCCTTGAAGTGAAACCAGAGCAAGTGTCTGATTTTCTGAATTTCTTTGCAGTCTCATGCTGCATCTTAACTTCATCTCTTAAAGCCTTCTTTGACAGAGAATTCAGCATTGTCTAGTCTTCCCCTAAGCTGTTAAGATAGGAGGAAGCAACTGATTTCCTCAAAATGGATCCCCTGGCCCTCTGGACAGTAAATCAAGCTTCTTCTGTTTCCTTGAAAGAGCTTTATAATGCAACTGTTTTCTTTTCATTTGCTTCTTTTTAACTCAGGATCGTAATTTTAGGTTTCTTCCACACCCTCATTTGTTTCAGCATCTCCTAGACCAGGGGTGGGGAACCTGCAACCTCAAGGTCACATGTGACTCTCTAGGTCCTCAGGTGCAGCCCCTTGACTGAATACAGTTTAGACCCGGGCTGGAGTTCTATGCACTACACCACCTAGCTGCCCCAGAGAATTATATCTATACATCCCTCTAAATATTGTTAGGGAACCTAGATGGTCCAGTGGCTAGAGTGCTGGTCCTAGAGACAGGAAACCCTGAGTTCAAATCTGGTCTCAGACACTTACTAGCTGCATGACCCTGGGCAAGTCACTTCACCTCTGTTTGCCTTAATCCACTGGATAAGGAAATGGCAAACCACTCCAGTATCTCTGCCAAGAAATCCTCATGGACAGGGTTGGTGTGCTATTGTCTATGGGGTCACAGAGTCGGACGTGACTGAAGGACTAAACAAAAACAAATAGTGTTAGTCTAAAAGAAATCATTTTGAGGCTCAAGCTGCACTCCTGATCACTCTTCCTTAATGGGCAAGCTATATATCCAAGGCTCGACTCCCCACCAAATGCCAGCTCTTCTTTGTCAAAGCTAGAAGTCAGAAAACCAGGATCTCTCTTCTCTCTCAAGCTCTTGATAATTCTACCCCTCATACAACCAAGAGCATTGAGTCGTCAATCTCCACCAATAAGGAGGCTTTTGTGAATGAGATTTGAGCCACACATTACAGAAGGAAAAGCCTTTGCAAAGAGAGACACAGAGAGAGAGAGAGAGAGAGAGAGACAGAGATTAAAAGCAAGATTTAAAGAAATGTTTTCAAGACAAAAATGCTATGCGACAGCGTCAGTAGTTAGATTAGGGTTTTGACACATATGTCACTTTCCATGGTACAAGTAAAGTGGGCAGCAGGCAGTGTGGATGCCAGCTACCCTCTCATGGTCTTCAGAAAATCAGAATGGTGAATTAGATCAAGGTACGTCATGGTTACAGTTAACCTGCTTAAAGCTATTGTGGACCCCCATTTTGTTCATTACCGAGAGACTGAGTATAACTCTAAATGGACAAATGACCTGTCCTTCCCTCTATCCCAGTTGAAAATCTTTCATAGAATTACGGGACCTTGAAATCAGAACTCCTGCTCCTCCCCTCAAAAGAAAAAAGAAAAAAAAATTAATGCTTTCAAAAAAACTATGCAGCTACTCCAGTCATCTGATCAGTTCTTTTACACGTATGGATGGCTACTACTCTTTCTGCGTGGACACTTGCGATCTGTAGATGAATACACTTCGGCTTGGGTTCCAATCATTCAGAGCAGTCTGGGAGATCAAAGCGCCCTGTCCTTTTAGAAAAGTCCGTTTGAGTTTGGGGCTACCATTGGCCAAGTCATTCTTTGTTGCTTGCCATTGACCGTGAGCAACTCTGGATGGACAGAGTAACTCTTCGCTGCATATTTTTCCAAAAGCCTTAACTGGATTTATGGGGAGTTTGGGAGTAAAACTACTACCCCTAGCCAAAGAAAGCTATGATTTTTTTAAGTGCAAAAAAAGAATTGTATGCAACAGTTTTAGAATTTTGATCAGGGATTTTGCACATATGGGACCTTCCACAGCACAAATGAATCAAACAGAAGGCAAAAGGACTGATATCCTGTCTGGGTCGACTCCTGTAAATTTTGGCTGAGTCAGTCAGTCACTAAATATTGATTAAGCACCTACTATGTGTCAAGCACTGTGGATACAAAGAAAGGTAAAAGACAGTGCCTGTTCTGAAGGAGCTCCCTATCTAGTGGGAGAGACAACATGCAATCAACAAAGATATAAATATGGGATAAATTGGAAATAGACAACAGAGAGAGGACAGTCAAATTAAGGAGGAGTGGGGAAGACTTCATGTAGAAGTTGGAGGAAGCCAAGAGATGGAGAGCATTCCAGGCAGGAGGGACAGCTAGTGCAAGTGCCTGGAGTCTGGAGATAGGAAGCGCAAGGTCACTGTCAGTGAATCAGAGTACTTGGGGGGTTGTGTGAAATAAGGTGTAAGAAGACTAGAAAGGGGGCAACTAGGTGGCACAGTGGATAGAGCACCAGCCCTGAAGTCAGGAGGACCTGAGTTCAAATCCGGCCTCAGACCAAACACTTGACATTTACAACCTGTGTGACCCCTGGGCAAGTCACTTAACCCCAATTGCCTAAAAAAAAAAAAAAAAAAAAAAAAAAGACTAGAAGGATGGGAATGGGGCAGGTTATAAAGGGCTTTGGACATCAAAGAATTTCATATTTGATCCTGGAGGTTATATGGAACCACTAGAATTGAATGGGGGTAGAGGTGACACAGTCAGGTCTACACTTTTTAGAAAGATCATTTGGCTAAGTGGGTGCATGAGAGACGGGAATGGGGAGAGTCTGCTGATGGGGAGATCAACCAGCAGGCTATTGTCATAGTCCAGATGTGAGGAAGTAATGAGGCCCTGCCCAGCAGAGGAGAAGAGCAAGCACGTACTGGAGGTGGTACAAAGACAAAATGGATAGGACCACGGAGTCGATGTGGGAGTCCAGGATGACACGTAAGCTGTGGGCCTGAATGCCTAGGAGGAGGATGCTACCTGAACAGTGACAGGGAGGTTCAGAAGAAGGGAGATAATGAATTCAGTCTGGAAATGTTGAGTTTAATGTGTCTATGAGACATCCAGTCTGAGAAGGGAGACCAAAGATTAGGAGGGAGATTGGGGCTGGACAAGGCCATCGGAATCCTCTGCATAGAGATGACATTTAATCCATGAGAACCCATGGGATCACCAGGTGAAATGGTATGGAGCATGGGCTTGGCCAAATCTAGCCTATCACATGCTTTGCATGGCCCATGAGCCAAGAATGGATTTTGCTTTTTTTTTTTTTTAATAAAATTTTATCGTATTTTAAAATGTAAAAAACCAGTCTCAGTTCACCAGTAGTATAAAAGCAGGCTTCAGACTGGCCTTGACCCTCAGGCCATAGTTTGTTAATCTTTGCTATGGAGGGAAAAGAGAAGAGGACCCAGGATAGAACCCCATGGGACATCTATGGTTAGTGGGCATGACCTGGATGAAAATCCAGCAAATGGGACTGAGAAGGAGCGGTCAGAGAGGTAGGAGAAGAACCAGTGCGGGGCGTGGGGGTCACAAAAAACTAGAGAGGATCAAGGAGGGGTAAGGTGGGGTTGAGTTCTAGTTATTCAGAACAGTCAAGAAGATAAAGACGTCTTACACTGGAGGCTAAATCATGTTGTCTAGACTGGTCTCTTTTGGGGAGAGAATAAGAAAAACTCTGGAACAACAATGAACTGCCCTTCTATTCCAATTGAAAATCCTTAGTAGTTTTGTGGGATTTTTAGAGGAAATGTTCTTGCAAAAAACAGATTTACTTATATTTCTTTATGTATGTGTAAGTGTATCTGTGTACACATACGGGTATTTAAAAATACTTGCAAATAGAAGAAAGCTTTTCAGCTATTTTGTCACTTTGATCAGGAATTTGCCGTTCAGGCTCCTTCCATGGCACGTGCTGCCCTCTCTGGCTGAACACACCCCTGAGCTAGTAGTGAGTAATGTTAGCCTTGGCCTTCTGTCATTCAGGTTTCTGGTCCTTAGCACTTACCTGTTTGGACTTCTCATGGGCTCCTGTTTTGGTGAAAACCCAGAGACTGTGTATAACTGTGGCTGTACAAATGAATTTCCGTCGCCCAACCCTCTGACCTTTCTGTTACTGGGGTCTTAGAGAGAGCTTTTGAGGAAAAACTAATGATACTAATAACAACCTGCCAATCATTTTTTTAGAAGAAGTCACCACTGGTTAACCAGGCATTTTACAGTTTAGACTTTCCAGGCCTACTGGCAGTGTGGCTTATTGAGAAGCTGACTATTTGGACCCTTATGGACCGAGTGAATAATGTTTGTCTCAGGTTCCCATCATTCTGAATGCTTGATAAAATGAAAGTGCTCAGACTTTAGGGCAAACCCATGAGTGTTGAGGTCTCTGGTTTGGTGAGAAGAAGATTTCCTTTGGGCCCCAATCATTCCGTGTATGTGAGATGGTCACAGTGCCCGGGCTCTTGTTCGGGGCTATTTGGTATGAGAAGAGGGTGTTGGGATGCTCCATTGAGCTCTCCATTCCCAGAATACTTTGCTCTTCCAGCTGTTTTTTTTCTTTTTAGTTGCAGGTCAAATTCTTCGATTTGTTCTTTCTCTCTTTCATTGATGAAAGCCTTCAGAAATAGCGATTTTCCCCTCAGTACAAAGCAAAAGGATTGTTGTGTTTTTCTTATTGTTGTCATTTTCTTTGATGACATTTTCTGTTGTTTTGTCTGATTTGTCCTGTGTTACTTTGACAAGTTTTAGCGTGCTTTGTGGGGAATTTAGGCTAAAGATGTTTGCAAAAAATCCGAAATGTTTCAATGATTTTTTTATTATTAAAAAAAATACATCCGGGGCAGCTAGGTAGCACAGTGAATAGAGCTCTGGCCTTGGAGTCAGGAGGACCTGAGTTCAAACCCAGCCTCAGACACTTAACACTTACTAGCTGTGTGACCCTGGACAAGTCACTTAACCCCAACTGCCTCAGCAAAAAAAAAAAAAAAAAGTACATCCCCAACTTATTGCTTTGCCACTGTACGATTGACAGACCTCCTGGGGTCCAGTGGTAAGTGCCATGTTTGCTCTTGGTATAAGTAGGCAGACTTAACTTACTGTTGACCCATGCTTCCTGGGGTCCCTTCCATTGGCCGTGCTTTGGCCTATGCCAGTACTTCCCCTTTAGGGGTTTGGGACATGTCACTGTAATCGAACTTGGGCCCTGAGTTTTCAGAGAAGGCATCAGTGGAAAGGTCCTCAGCACATGCTAGTGAGGGCTACCTGTCACTCTTATTTTCACTGTGGCCGGGTGAGGGTACATAGGTGACCCACATATGTTTGAGGAATTCCCTCTATATAGCCTGGGCTCAGGGGATAAGATTGAAAGATCCCCTGTAGTATTCCTATATTATGGGGAGAAAGTGAGACTACCACCTATGGGTGAGTCTGTGGACAGTGGATTCTGGAGCAGGGGAAGGTGGACCCAAAGAATCTCAGCACAATGTATAAACTGAGGCAAGGCTGGGAGCTATAGGGATTTTGTTCAGACCTCCAGCAGTAAGATAGGGAGACAGAGACTGAGAATAAGGAGAAAAGAGCAGCCGTTGAGGAATTGGAGGCTCTGGATGTGGATCCATGTGGCCATGGGTCAACAGTGGAGCCAATTCCAGCGACAATCTCAGCTTTGCGTGGGCTGTGATAATGCTAAACCCTGGAAGGAAGTGCTGCCAGAAATGACGACAGTTCATATGAGAAATTGGAGAATGCTCCAAGAGGGGCCAAGAGACCCAGGGCAGTGGAAGTTTCTTTTGTTGGGTGTACGAAAGGGGCAGTGACAAGAAAGATGGGGTCTCTTTCTTTCATTTTTGAGAGTTGTTATAGGGATGAAGTCACATAACACAGGATGTTCCGAAAGTCTCAATTAAGTTGTAAGCTATTGAAGCTTAAAACTGCACAAAGAATTTGGGGACACCTGTATCTGTGAAGGCACTTTGAAAATTGCCAAGCACGATGTAAATGGAAAATGACATCATTTCTGTCGTCTGGATTTGGACCAATAGCTCTAAAATATGGATCATATTTCATCAGTCTGGGAGGCAAGGACTGTGACCATGGTCTTCTGCTAAGAAGCCTTCATATCGAGTTGGTTACCTCAGGAGATCTGGATGATCTCATCTAACCTTCACTGATCTCTGCCTACACTTAATGAAGGTGGACTTGTATGTTCCAAAATGACAGACTATGTGATCTTTGTAGACTTTGGCCTTCATAATCTCACTTGCGTGCCATGTGATTTGCAAATGTCTTGCTGGACCACAAGGTTTTCCTTTCCATAGAATGTTTTCTTACCCTGGCCCTCTTCTTTCTCCTGATGTTTTCTGACTTCCTCCCTGATTTCCAATTCTTGATGGAGGCAGGAGGCTACAACCTTGCTCGGACAGCCCAATGCTGGACATACTTGACTGGGGTCATCGTAGGGAGAACACTATCTTCTCATATCCCAGATCATGAGGTAGGACTGCCAGGCCCTCCCTTCTTTGATGGGAAGAGCTGAGTCATTCCACCTAATCAAAATCACGTCCTCACCGCTCAATACCATTTTGTTGAGAGACACACCAATCCCAATAATGCCCTGTCCTGGAAGTATAGTGGACTCTTGTTTCTGAACATCTGAGACCTGCTTCTTTTTACAAAGAGTCTGAAAAACCAACCAACGTTAAATTCTCAGCTAATTACAGAGACTGGGAAGAGGTCTCCTGTTGACACAAAGAACTCTTTAGAATACACGCGTATTTTCATGCCCTATCGCCAAAAGAGAAGGTCGAATATTCTTCAGGGGTGCTCCTGGCACTCAGCTTTCCCTTATTAAAACAAGACTTCATGAAATGACTGACCATTACAGGCAATGTTCTATTGTTTGGGATTTTTTCTTTCTTTCTTTAATGGTGGTTAGTATAAAACGGTTGGATTAGGAAAATGCTCGCTACAATATGCTTTTTTTTTCATCATTTCCATTAGCTTAAGCAGCATGAGATAATGTGCAATGGTTTCCAGACTCAGGTTTCCACTCTGCTTTGCCCAACACAAGCTGCCTATAACCAGACGCCAAAGTGATTTTACCTAAGTGCAGGTCTAACCATGTCACTGCCCCCCCCCCAAATCCCCCCTAACACATACTCAATAAACTCCGGCAGCTCAGTCTCACCTCCAGAGTCAAATTCCAGATGCTTTGTTTGGCATTCAATGCCCTTCCTAACCTAGATCCCTCCTCCCTATCCAGTGTTCTTACATCTCACTCCCTGACACATTCTCTTCAATCTAGTGACACTGGTCCCCTGGCTGTTCCATGAACAAGACAATCCATCTCATGACTTCAGGCATTTTCTATGGCTCTCCTCCATGCCTGGAATGCTTTTCCTCCTCATTTCTGCCTACTTCCTCCCCTGTCTTCCTTCAAATCCCAAATAAAATCCCACCTTCTACAGAAAGCTTTTCCCAGCCCCTGTTAATTCCAGAGCCTTTCCTCTATTGATTATTTCTTATTTATCCCATATCTAGCTTGCTCATTGTCTTACCCATTAGACTGTGTCCTCCATGAGGACACGGACTGTCTCTTGCCTTTCTTTGTCTCTCTTACACTTAGCACAGTACCCAGCACACCGTTGGTTGCTTGTTGTCCTCTGTTCTCGGAGGGGGCCAAAATAACATCGTAATGTTGGGGTCAGGTACGGTGTGGCTGATCAGACCAATCCAGGATCCAAAGGCTCTACCACAGGGCGGAAACAAGTAGCCCCTCTGAACATTTGGGGTGGAGATAGCTCTGAATTTGCTCATCTCGTGTTTCTTTGGAGCTCCTAGAGCACAGAGCCGTCTTTGATGGAGGCATGCCGTGCTAGATGGTCCTGTGCCAGTGTCTTCCATGTCCAACGGTCCATTCCAGAGTTCTTCCGAGAGACATTGAGAGAGACTGACTGACCTGCAAGAAAACCAGATAATCCCAAGTCTAAAGCCTACCTCCTGAACCTGGCAAGAATCACATAGGCACAGAGCAGCACACAAAGCCCCAAGCATTAGACTTTAGAAAATCCAGTTGAGTGACTCTGTAGTAACAAACTTGCTCAGGCAATAATTCTTGTGGGTAAAGGGGGGGGGGGCGGGGACGGACAAGTTTGTAGCATGTTATGCACCAAATAATAATAATTCCACTATTTGAAGATAGCACTTGTGTCCCCCCCCCACTCAAGTACAAACACCCCCACTAGACTCTTCAGCTAATTGTCCAGGTTCTTCATCATCTTGGCTGCCCTCCCTTGGAAGCTCACCAGTGTATTAATGCCCTTCCAAACCTATGGTGCCCAGAACTTAATACAATACTACAGATGTAATTTCATGAGGGCAGAGTACTGTGGGGCACTCATTTCCCTAGACCTGCCACTATACCACCAACATTGTCATGTCTTACCTACTCAAGTTGTGGCTTAAAGCCTTAAACAAATTACCAGATGGTCAAAGCAAAAATGAGCCACTCATAATCATGGAGCTAGACAGAATCTCGGATACAGTGGTCTTCTAGACATGGCAGGAGGAAGAAGGGTGTTGAGAGGTCACTCATCACCCCCTAGAGAGACTGCCCTCAGGCTTTGCACCTTCATCTTGGCCAACCTTGCTAGCATTTCACCAACTCAATGTGTAGGACAGCTGGAGTCTCATCAGCTCAACAGCAGGACAGCTTCTCAAGCCCAAAGGTCATGGGATTTCTACAGTGGGGGTGTGTTCTCACTGATGAATATAATGGATTTTCCACGCCAGTGGCCAAGGGAAGCCCCCGGTGTACAAGAATGGAGGATGAGAGTTTCTGGGAAAGCGTAGGAAGAACTGTTAGGCAGGACAAGGGGTAGATCCAGAGAAGTCCTGAAGGGTTTTTTGGACTTTGACATCGGTATTTGTTAGTTAGTCAACTAGCATTTATTAAGTACCTACTATGTGCCAGGCATTGTGCTAAGTGCTGGAGATAAAAAGAAAGGCAAAAAAAAAAAATAGTCCCTGCCCTCACAAAGCTCCCAATCTAATGAAGAAGGCAACATGCAAGCAAGGTAAAAGAAGACTGGAAAGGTAGGAAGAGGCCACGTGGTGAACGGCTTAGATGATTCTGTCTTTGATACTGGAGCTTCTTGGATAGTCACGGGCAGACTTGCACTTTAGGAAGATCGCTTTGGTGACCGAGGGAAGGATGGCCTGGAGGCAGGCAGACCCCCAGCAGGCTATTGCCATAGTCCAGGAATGAGATGCTGAGGGCTTGTACCAAGATTATGTCAGTATAAGAAGAGAGAAGGGAGAGTAGACAGGAAATGTTATGAAAGTAGAAATTCAGGGGTAGCTAGGTGGCGCAGTGGATGGAGCAGTGGTCTTGGAGCAAGAGGACATGAGTTCAGATTTGTCCTCAGACACATAACACTTACTAGCTGTGTGACCCTGGGTGAGTCACTTAACCGCATTGCCTAGCCCCCCCCAAAAATAGAAATTCACAGACTTGGCCATTGATTGAATATGAAGGATGAGAGAGGATGAAAAGTGGAGAGTGACATTTGGTGTGTGAGCCTGGGTGACTGGGAGTATGGTGGTATCCTTATGGTACAGCACAGAAAATTGGGAAGAAGGGAGGGTTTGGGAGGAAAGGTAATGAGATCAGTTTGGGACATGCTGAGTTTCAGATGTCTATGGAACATCCAGTTCTCAAAGTCTAAGAGGTGGTTGGGGATGCAACACTGAAGGTCAGCAGAAAGGGGAGGACTGAATAACTAGATCTGAGTCATTGAAACCGTGGGAACTGACAAGTGAGTCTGTACAAAGGGAAAAGAGAGGAGCTTCACAAATATAACCATGAGTCATATTTAGGAACACAATCATCTCAGGCGGTCTTGTTTCACTGCAAACCTTGGACTTTTCAAAATGGATGAAATGGCATTGCCTTTCATGTTACAGGCCCTTGGATGAGAGTGTGGACGTGACCCTCAGACTCTGGCTGAATTGACCACTTACTAGAGTTATTAATGAAGGTGAATGTTGCTTCTGGTACATTTGGAACTTGCATGTTCATGAATGGCTGAGGGCTTGGCCACAAAGGTGCGGAGTCTATCTGTGTCCCCCCTTAAATGTTCTGCGCGTTCCTGTTAAGGTATATCCTAATCATTTCATCTACCATTGCTCAACTTGTCAAAACTCTCTGAGAAGAGTAGAGGGAATAACTTCAAGGAACAATAGAATAAATAAATGACCATTAATGAAAACTGCTGCAAAATAAAATATGTATGGTCTATGTAAGTATATAGAGATCTTATATTATAACTTGCAGTTAGACATAAATATACTTGTGGCCTTCTGAAATCAAACCAATTAATATTGATTAGGAATTTGGCTCAGAGCTATTTTTTTTTTAAATTTTTAGGCAATTGGGGTTAAGTGACTTGCCCAGGGTCACACAGCGAGTAAGTGTCAAGTGTTCGGTCTGAGGCCAGATTTGAACTCAGGTTCTACTGACTTCAGGGCCGGTGCTCTATCCACTGCACCACCTAGCTGCCCCAGAGCTATTTTTTAATTGAACGTGATATTACACTGTGCTGGGTGGGTTAGTGTTGTTTAAGATTCCATCCCTGCCCTTCAAGGTGCCAAGAAGGTATCTGGTCAGACAGTGCCACTCAAGAGACGTTGAGTGATTGGATGGTGTGTGTGAGGCATGCCGTGTGTGCCTCTAGATTCCAGAAGCTTAGAAACTAGTAAGGAAGATGAGACGCCCACAAAATGACAATAGGATAGAGAATGGGAGCAAATAGCACACAGGAAGACGTCGTTGCCAGCTTAGGAGATCTGGGCCGGTTTCGGGGGGAAAAGGAAGGTCAAGGAGCTTGCATAGGTGCTAGTTAGGGTGGGGTAGATGAAAGGTCCACGATGCACCCTGGGGCCCTTACCCTGCCCCTTACCATACGAGCCTAACTCTGTCCTTTTCTGAAACGAGGATGGCAACAAGTGATTGCCCATGGGCTTAGTGTGAGGAACGCACCTTAGATCGAGTTCTGGGCACTGGGATACAGGCGGAGGATCTACAGGGAAAGGTACCAGAAACTGGAAGGGTCAACTTCAGTGGCCAGGGATGTGCTTTGATCACTAGGGGGCCCCAGTTGCACGTGTGATGATAAGTAGCTGAGCCCATCTGTGAAGTCCACTGTCCTAAATGGCCTTCAGCCTGCCTTGCATTCACTTCTGGTCCCCAGCCTGGCGTCAGTATGGCACGTATTGTAGTGTACAGGGGCATAGCTGTGGAAAGAGAAGGGTGGTGAGAGGAAGCTAATTGGCATCCTTAGAAAACCAACTAGCACGCAGTTACCATGGGGGGGGGGGGGTGGGAAGAGAAAGAACAGGCTGGGGGGGGGGGGGGGGGGGGGGGGGTGTCAGAAACTTCTCAGAAGTGGTGGGTCAAGGTGATGGCAAGGAAAATGCCCTCGATTGGTCTTCAGGGTTTAGAGGCAGGAATTTATTGTTGGGGGAGGGCAATAAAAATAAACTGAGACCCAAGCAATAAGTCACCGACCCTTTGGGTAAGCACAAGGCGCTTTCTCTGTAATAGGAGAAAGGTCTATCATTGGAACTAGTCACATAAGCTAGTTTACGAAAGAGAAGTTGTATAAGATGGAGAATGGGGGCGGGGGGGGCAGTGCCAAAGAGATCTCATTTAGATGAAGCATATCCCTAACCCCAACCCTAACCCTAATTGCGCACTTTCTTTTTTTGTCATTAAAAACACTATTTGTTATACAGGATGACTCTCTGGGAGGGGGAGAGATACTGAGGAAAACTATGATGATGTAAAAAAACAGAATATGTTAATAAAAATTATTTTTTTTAAAAAACAGCTATTAACACAGCAGGATCCAATCGCGTATACTTCTCCATCAACTGTGCAACTGAAGATATAATGTATTGCTAAAAATTATTTGTGAAAATCTGCCTTCTTCCTTCTCATGGTTTTATCAAGGATGTCTTCCATGACATGCATAAATCATTCTCATAAAGATTTTTGAGATATGACAGTAGGAGCAAGGATTACTAGTTGTTGATGTCTTCTGAGTTGCCTTTTAGTAGGTAATAATGCTTCCTATTCTATTGGAAACTTTGCTTTGGGATAACTTCAAAGTCAGTCTGAGAATCTTGAAAATTTTATCACTAGTATCACAAGTTTCTTCTGTATATGTGTACTTGGTCAGGTCCAGCCAATTTTGTCAACTTAACCTTTTAAAAAAGTCTTTCTTTATGCCTTTTGTTTTTTCATGCCACAAAGTATTCCTGTCTTTTACCATCCCCTCAAACATTGACTATTCCTACCTTTTATTCTCTTTGATAACTTGAATATGAAGTGAAACCTCAGAGTTATTTTGATTTTTACTTCTCTGTTTCACATTCAATGAACACAGCGAGTAAGTATCTCAGGCACGATTTGAACTCAGGTCTTCCTGACTCCAGCTCCAATGCTCTATTCACTGGATCATAGATTAACAGAACAAGAAATAGAGGATTTAAATAATTCAATCTTAGAAAAAGAAATTTTAACAAACTAAATACGAACACCATAGTGGGAATAAAAGGTCCAGATGGATTTATAAGCAAATTTTAACAAACTTTTAAGGAATAATTAATTCCAGTATTACCTAAAATATTTGAAAAACTGGGGGGAAAAAAGCCAAATTCCTACTATGATACAAAAATGGTCTTGATACCTATACCAGGGAAAGGCAAAACAGAAAAAGAAAAGTATGGACCAATATCCCTAATGAATATTGATGCAAAAACTTTAAATAAAATATTAGCAAAGAGACTAGAGCAACAAATCACAAAGGTTACATACTTTGACTAGGCTGGATTTATACCACAAATGCAGGGCTGATTCATCACTAGGAAAACTACAAAAATAAGTGACTATATTAATAATAAGAACGATAAAAATCATATGATTATGTCAATAGATGCAGAAAAACTTTTGACAAGATGCAATACCCATTCCTGTTAAAAAAAAAAACACACAAACATGATAAAACATAGGAATAAACAGTTCCTCAATATGCTAAGTAGCATCTTCTAAAACCAAAAGCCAGCATTATCTATGATAAGGATAAACTAGAGGCCTTTCCAATAACATCAGGTAAAGCATGGCTATCCATTATCACCACTACTATTCAATATAGTCCTAGACTTGCTACCTATATGAACAAGACAAGAAGAAAAAAAATAAAGGAATAAGCATAGACAAAGAGGAAACAAAATCATTCCTTTTTGGAGATATGATGGTTTCCTTAGAAAACCCTAGAGAGTCAACCAAAAAACTAATCAACACAGTTAACAACTTCAGCAAAGTTGTAAGATATGAAATAAGCTGACATTAGTCAGAAGCATTTCTGTACATTACCAACAAAATCTAGCAAGAACAGAAAGAGAAATTCTATTTAAAATAACAATTGACAGTATGAAATACTTGGGAATTTACCTGCTAAAGGGACTATATGAACACAGCCTCAAAACACTTTGTACATAAATAAAGACATCTAAATAATTGGAGAAATATTAATTCCTTATGGGTAGGCAAAGCCAATATAATAAAGTGACAATACTGCTTAAATTCACTTACTTATTCAGCGGCACACCATTCAAACTACCAAAGGATCACTTCATAGAGCTGGAAAAAATAACCAAATTAATCTGGAAGAATGAAAGGTCAAGAATCTCAAGGGAATTAATGGAAAAAGTGGGAAGGGGAGTGTGGGGGGAGCGAGCAGTACCAGATCTCAAACTGTACTAGAAAGCAGTCATTATCAAAGCACTTTGCTACTGGGTAAGAAATAGAGGGGCTGATCAGTGGAATAGATTTGTTGTTGTTCAGTCGCGTCTGACTCTTTGTGACCTTATCTGGGGTTTTCTGGGCAGAGATACTGGAGTGGTTGGCCACTGCCTTCTCCAGATCATTTTACAGATGAGGAAACTGAGACCAAGAGGGTGAAGTGACTTTCCCGGGGATACATAGCTAGGACATATCTGAGGCTGGATTTGAACTTGGGTGTTCCTGACTCCAGGCTGGAGCTCTGTCTACTGTATCACCTAGAATTATATTAGGCACACAATATACAAAAGCAAATGAGCATAGTAGCTTACTGTTTTATAAACCCAAAGATCCTGGCTCTTGGGGCAGGAACTCACCATTCAACAAGAACTTTTAGGAAAACTGGAAAGCAGTCTGGCAAAAACTAGATATAGACCAATATTCACACCATACACCAAGACAGGCTCTAAATGGATTCATGACCTAGACATAAAGGGTGACATCATAAATAAATTAGAGGAGCAAAGAAGAAATTATCTGTAAAGATGTATGAATAGGCAAGAGTTTGCGAATAAACAAGAGATAGAGAGGATCACAGAAGGTAAGATGGACAGTTGTGATTACAAAAGAAAAATCTTAAAGTTTTTGCACAAACAAAACCAGTGCAACTAAAATTAGAAGAGAAGCAAGTAAATGTGGGGGGGAAATCTTTGCAACAAGTATCTCTGATAAAGATCTCGTTTCTAAGATATGTAGGAAGCTGATTTAAGTATGTAAGAATGAGCCATCTCCCAACTGGGGTAGTTAGCTGTCACAGTGGATAGAGTGCTGAGCCTGGAGTCAGGAAGACCTGGGTTCCAATGTGACCTCAGCCACTTACTAGATGCACAATGACCTGAGCTCTGTTTGCCTCCATTTCCTTATTTGCAAAATGGGGATAATAATAGCACCTACTTGGGGCAGCTAAGTGGCAAAGTGGATAGAGCACTGACCCTGGACTCAGGAGGACCTGAGTTCCAATCCGGCCTCAGACTCGACACTTATGAGTTGTGTGACCCTGGGCAAGTCACTTAACCCCATTGCCTAGCCAAATACTACTACTAATAATAGCACCTACTTCCCAGGGTTGTTGTGAGGATCAAATGAGTTAATAATTATGAAGCACTTAGCACAGTGCCTGGCATATAAGTTCTATAAAATGTTAACTGTTATTACTATTATTCTTCATGGTAAAAGATACGAACAGGCAGTTTTCAGAGAAATAAATCAAAGCTATCAATAACCATATGACAAAAGTGTTTTAGATCACTAATAATTAAAGAAGTGCAAATTACAACAACCCTGAGGTTCCCCCTCATATCCACCAGATTGGCAAAGTTAACCAAGCAATGACAAATACTGGAGGCGCTGTGGGAAAACAGGTGCACTAATACACTGTTGGTGAAGCTGTGAACAGGATCAGACATTCTAGAAAGCCACTAAACTATGCAGATCTTTTGACCCAGCAATACCACTATGAGGTCTATACTACAGAGATCAAAGAAAGAGGAAAAGGATTCATACGTACAAATGTTTTTCTATCAGCTCTTTTTGTGGTGACAAAGAATTGGAAACTGAGAGGGTGATATATATTATATATGTGTGTGTGTATTTATGTTTATATATGAATAGCTGAGCACGTCGAGATACATGAGTATGCTGACTCTTGTGCTTTAAGATAAGAGGGCAGTGATGGTAAACCCAAATACAAACAGATACCAAAGGCAGCAGATTGACTTAGAAAACTAAAAGTTAACATTATCGATGTTCTATTATATTTTTCTTTGTTTTTTAAGCATTTCCCAATTCCCTTTTTAATTGAGTTCAGCCACAGAGGGCTGTAAGTTTCACGCCTCTGATGAAGGGGATAATTTCAGAGAGACCTGGGAAGACTTGTATGAACTGATTCGTAGGAAAGTGAGTAGAACCAGGAAAACCATTTATATAATAACGAAAATTTTGTAAAGACAAACAACTTTGAAAGACTTGGGAACTCTGACAAGCACAATGACCAGCCACAATTCCAGAGAACTCATAATAAAATATACTGCCTCCCTCGTAATAGAGAGATGAAGGACTCAGAGAGCAGAGCAAGATAATTTTTATTTATTTATTTATTTTTTTTGGACGTGGCCAATGTGGGCATTTGTTTTGCTTGACTGTATGTGTTTGTAACTGTTTTTTTGTTTTTCCTGCTTTCTCAGTGGAGAGGGGGAAGTGGAAGGGAGAGAAGATAGATCTTTGAGAATGAAATAAAATTTAATTTAAAAACAATACAAAACAACAAAAAAAAAAGTCAGAAAAATTGGATTCTAAAACAGGCTCTGACCCTCATTTTCCACGTTTGTAAGGTACGACTCCATGAGGTGCCACCCCTTTGCATCTGCTGCTCTGCCTGCTGGTCTCAGCTCCATAGAATAAGCTCAAAACTCGCCACCTTGCTGCTAACCCACACTGGGAGGGCTACCTCCCTGGGCCTCCTCTCCCAAACTCCCCCCAGTGCTTTCCCTTAGAGAAGGCAAGAAGCTGGAGCACTCTGCATCTGCTCCCCTGCCTGGTTTCAGCTCCAAGGAACAAGATGCCCTTGAGGCAGGATGACATCCCCTTCCTTCCTCTCCCATCCCACTTTCCTGCCTCCTTTTGTGTTTCGTCTCCTCCTTTATATGGTAAGCTCCTTGAAGCCAGGGGCTCTCTTTTTAGTAATTGTATCCCCAACACTTAGCACAGTAACTAGCATATAGTAGGTGTTTAATCAATGTTTAGTGGATTGGATTGGATTACATGGTCTCTATTATCCGTTTCAGCCCCAATACTGTATGACTCTATACATGTTTTTTAATGGCCAAATGATCAGTTGATAAAGTGCTTTTTAAACTGACCATCTACATATGACACCCCCTTGTACTTGCTTGGTTTTCCCCTCTTATTTGGCAAAGTCCTTCTCCGGTGTCTGAGAGATTCTACCTGAGGTGGAAAGGCTTCAAGCAGTGCTCTGTAGCAGAACTTCTTAACCTGAGATCTGTGGACTGGTTTTTAAAAATCTTTTGATAACTATTTCAAAATAGGTTTTTTTTTTCCTTTGTAATAATCCTCTGTAATTTATTTTATGCTGAGAAGGTGGGGGATGGGGGGGTGGGACTGGGACCAGAGGCTTTACCAGACTGCTGTGGGGTCTAGGACACAAACAAATTAAGAACTCTTACTTTTGATGGTGTCTACAACAAGGAAATAGGAAAGTTGATTCTGCGTGACCCCAGGCGCCATGCTAAGTTCTGGGGATAGAGACAAAGAAAGGCAAAACCCAGCCCCTGCCCTCGAGGAGCTTACAGTCTAATTGGCAAACAGCCATGTACAAACAAGATCCTTGCGTGGTAAAGGGAAGATGATTTCAGAGGAAAGGCACTAAGATTACAGAGGACCGAGATGTGCAGTAAGACTGGAAAGGTAGCCAGGGACCAGATTTCGAAGAGCTTAAAAATCTAAACATAGAATTTTATATTTGATCCTAGAGGTAATAGGAAGGCATTGGAGTTTATTGAATGGGGGAGGGGGAGGTGACCTGCCCATTAGAAAGATCACTTAAGGGGCAGCTAGGTGGCACAGTGGATAGAGCACCAGCCCTGGAGTCAGGAGGACCTGAGGTCAAATCCGGCCTCAGACACATAACACTTGACTCTTACTAGCTGTGTGACCCTGGACAAGTCACTTAACCCCAATTGCCTTGCCAAAAAAAAAAAAAAAAAAAAAAGATCACTAATAACTGAGGGGAAAGTCTTGAGGTGGGGAGGCTAGCCAACCACCAGGCATAAGGTGAGGAGGGCCTGCACCAAGGTGGCGGCAGTATCAGAGCGGGGGAGCCTTGCGATGGGATTCTGAACAAATGAATATGATTTTCTTTGCCATTCATTCATTTTCCTCACATGTGAAACGCAGCTAATATTTATCACTCCTATTCCTCATGGAGTTATGGTGACAATTCATGGGCTTGGGACAATGCAGTGCTTTGAGATCATTAGCAAAGTGACATAGTAGCTAGAACATTAGACTTGGTGGGTCATGAAGCAGGCAAGTGTTCTGAAGACAAGTGTCAATCAGGAGACCTGCAGAGGAAAAATATTTCCGAGATGATCCAACACTGTCTGGGGCTGAGAAACTTGGCACCTGGCTGCCACTCTGGAGTATGCCAGTACCCAGAACAGTAACTGTCTAGGGGAGCAAAGATCATTCTCTGGGCTCTGTCCATGGCCACTAGGTGACCCGACTGTATCTCAGGTTCATTCACCTCCTTCTGCTCACAAAGAAACTTCCTGATAATGATTCAGTATCCTGGAGACCCTGCTTACCACCCGGAAGTGGTGGGTAGGTGGGGGCCAAATGACACCTATGAATGTTCTCGTCCCACCAAATGTAAACCAACCTGATGTCATCCCGAATGATTAACCTGTCCACTGTGAACTTGGTTTGCATCAGTTGCTGGCCCTGAGCCTCATCTCCCCTGGGTGACCTAACTTCCAGAGTTCAGGACCAGATCCCGCTGTGTGCTAATCAGGTGCCTGAAATGGATGCTTGTATGACCTGGCGTTAGACTGTCAAAGAGCTGTGATTTGGGCAAGTTTGGGGGACATAAGGAATTGATGTTCTTCACTTGATTCTACTAGACTTTTTTCTTCCTAAGGACCACATCCAGACACTTAAGAGGAGGAATCCAAGTGTATTTACATGTGGTTTGCAATGAACTCCAGGTTCTGTAGTTGACTAAATCACCAGTTGGTGATTTTCAAGGTCAAATTTCCCAGGTAGTCATAATTTGTCAAAATAAATAAATAATAATAATAATAATCTTTACAAATTAATAAGGGCGAGTGAAATTTACCAGTGTTACCCCCTCCCCCATCATTTCCTATTGACAAAGCAGCTGTGTTATGGGAAACAAAAAATCACCCAAACTCATTAACACAACTTGTATTCGTCCTTTTGAGCGACAGACAAAGAGAATCCAGATTTCAGATTCAAATCTTTTGGCCACTCTGAAAAATCACACAACAATTCCCAAATGCCAAAGCGTGCCCCTTAACCTTGTGGAGATGCGGGTGACAGCTGGAGGAGCAGAGACAGCGAGCCAAGTGGGCTTGGCTTTGGTTTTTAACCTACCAGAACCCTGTGGCTGGCGATAGAGCTTTTTGGAATGATTCCTTTGACCCTGATGTGAATCTCACAGCTCCAGCATCCTCTGTTCTCTCTTTCTTCCTTCTTATCCAAAGTGCTTTCAACTTCACGAGAGCAAGAGATGGGATATGACAAAAAGCAGATTGTAGGGGTGGGGGTGGAGAGGAGAAGGGTTGATGGTGGAGATCAGACCTCGGGTCTGGCATCAAGGCCTTTCTAATCCATTGGGAGAAGCAAATGTATAATCGTAAATTCTCTGAAACCTATGGGAATAAATACAATGGGAGTGTATCTTAGGGAGAAAGTTCTGATCCCTAGAAGGTATGGCTACAGCTAATCAGGAAGGAAGTGGGCCTGGGTTTGCAATTTATGAAGGGAAGCTATGCAGTTGTTACAATAATGACCAATTTGGGCCCTGAGAGAAGGTAGGGAAACATACCTGTCAGCTTTTATTAGAGAGGTACAGCCCATGGGTGTGGAATGTTGCATACCCTGTCAGACATGATCTGTTTTCCCTTGTTATGAGGTAAGGCTCATTATGGTGGTGGTGTGGGAGGATATTTGGAGGCATTAATAAACCTTTTCAAAAACCTCAAGATGCAAAGTAGGGGATGTTCCATGCGATTTCAGGCACTTGGGACTTGGGCTCAGGGAGATGGGAGGGAGGGATCTGGGTTCGATGAACACACCTAGAAAGGAGCTTGTCGTAGAAGAAGAGGAATACAGCGTGGTCTGGAGGCTCAGATGAGATGTAGGCACTGCATGTTAGCTGTTGTCATTGTTATTAAAATACCAATAACATTTTGTAGTTAGCAATAGAGAACATTGAAGTGATGGACAGAGAAAATGCATTGAACTGCAGCTTGACAGAGAGGAGACTGAGAAGGCGGCAATGAGGCAGTGGAGACAGAAAGCAATAGGTGGGTTTTAGGGATGCTGCGGAAAAGGCAGCTCCTGATTGAGGGCTTGAGAGGGTTGAGGCACTGCCAGTGAAGGGGTGGCAGGGGAGGGGGAGGGACGGAAGAGGTGGTGAAGGCGGCGGAGAGCTCTGGATCCAGCGTCACCAAATTCTCCTGCCCTTTGGTGGGTCTGTGTTTAGTACTTCCACTCAAGCATCGTCCATGGTACCTCTTAGCAAAATGTAATTTCCCTGTTTTCTCTTTTAATTAAGTCTGGTTTGGGTTGTTGCTTTGTCTGAGATCATGGTTCCAATCGCTGCCTTTTTTGCTCCAGCCCTTATTTTAACTTTATGTCCATCTTCGTCTTTCAAGTCTGTTTCTTGTAAACAGCATATTGCTGGGGGCGGAGGTGGAGGGAGTTACGAATTCATTCAACTATCTCTTCATTTTATGTGAGTTCATCCCATTCTCATTGACAGTTATGATGGTTCATTGTGTATTTCCCTCCATCCTGTTCTTTTGCTTTTACTTTTCCTTCACTTTGTTTCCCACCCCCTTTTTAAGAGTTTTCTTTGCTTAAGACTATTCCCCCTCTCAATATACCCTCCCTGTATATTCCCCACTTTCCTCCTTGTTTTCCTGTTGAGTGAAATGTAGCTACGTACTCAACTGTGTGTGTATTCCTTTGAACAGTTCAGATGAGAATGAGGGTCGTGTCGCTTACTCCCCCTCCATCCTTTCCTTCCTGTACCTGTATAGATTTCTAGTTCCACACTTGAATTAAGTGAGACACTTCTCCCCATCCTTCCTCTCCCTTCCTCCCTCACCGCCCCCCTCCCCCATGTATTCCTCCTCCTCCTCCTCTCTATTTCCGTCCTTCTTTTAAAATCAGCAAGGTATAACAGAATCACTCCCAGGCCACCTGTCTAATGAGATTTCCTCAATGACCCTGATGATAGAATTCTGAGGGGTTCCATGGATTATTTACCTATATTAGAATGTAAATACGGGGCAGCTAGGTGGTGCAGTGGATAGAGCACCAGCCCTGGATTCAGGAGGACTTGAGTTCAAATCCGGCCTCAGACACATAACACTTACTAGCTTTGTGACCCTGGGCAAGTCACTTAACCCCATTGCCTAGCCAAAAAAGAAAAAAGAATGTAAACAGTTTATCTTTGTTTAGCTCATTCGTTGTCTTTTTTATGTTTCTCCTAACTCCTGTGTTTGTATTTCAAAGTTTCTATTCAGTTCTGGTCTTTCCATCAGGAATTCCTGAAAGTCCTCTCTTTTATTAAAAATCCATTTTTCCCCTGAAGGATTATAATCAGTTTTGATGGGTAAGTTACTTTTGGTTATAAACCAATATATTTTTACTTTCTGTAAATGTTGTATTCCAAGATCCTCCACTCTTTTAAAGTTAGTTGCTAAATCATGTGTTATCTTCTTTTGTTTTGGCGATAGGGTGAAGTGGGCAATGGAGTCTGTGTCAAGTGTGTGAGGCCGGATTTGAACTTAGATCCTCCCGACTCCAGGGCCAGCACTCTATCCACTGTGCCATCTCGCTACCCCAATCATGTGTTATCTTGACTCTGAATTTAGACTTGAATTCTTTCTTTCTGACTGCTTGCAATATTTTTTCTTTTACCTCCAAGCTCTGGATTTTGAGGGATGTTCCTGGAAGTTTTCATGATTTTTTGGAAATGTGCTCTCTAGGCTGTTTTATGGGTCGTGGCTATCCTGATTAGTGTGAATAACCGATTCTCAGAAGTGGTCACATGTATTTGAATTTGCACTATTTAAAGTTATAATTGTGTAAAATATGGAAATTGGTTCCAGACCAATGGAACAATGAAGTTTGCAGTGGGAATTTGAATAATGTGACTACTTCAGGGTATTAATTATTTATACCAATAGGGAACTAGTTTAATCCAACAATTCTTAAATTATCTCTCCTTGATCTGTTTTCTAACATCAGTTGTTTTTGCTATAAGATACCTTACATTTTTTTCTGGGTTTTTTTTCCAGTCTTTTGAATTTTATGTAATTTTTTTTTTTATCTCATGGAGTCGTTAGCTTGTTTATCATCAATTCTGATTTTCAGGGAGTTCTTTTTTCCCCCTTGGGTAAGGTTTTTTACCTCTTGGTCCAAGCTGATAATTCTCTTTTTAAATCTTTCCTCCATAGCTTTCATTTCTTTTCCTATATTTTCTCTGGTGTTCTCATTTATTTTTTTTTTACATCACTTTTAGCTATTAAAAAAAGAAACCCCTTTGTTTCATCTTTTCCAGGAATTCTGGTTGTACTTGTGCCCAAGTTGTGTCTTTCTTTGAGGCTTTGCTTGTGGATATTTAGAAGTCATTCTCTTCTGCAAGGTTTGTATCTTGAGTGTCCCTGACACCACAATACCTTTTTTTATTTGCTCATTCTTATAGCCTACTTCCTGACTTTCTACTTTACATTAGAGCTAGACTCTGTGCACTTCTGAGGAAAATGTCTCAGGTGAGCTTTTGTCCTCTCGGGTCATTCTGTTGCTTGCTTGGGGGTATTGAGTGTCGTGTTATTCTAGGATCTCAAGGATTGGTCAGGCTGGGGACATGTAAGCTTTCAGTGCTCCCAGAGGGGTCTAATCCAGGACAAAGTCTGATCACTGCCCTTCTGAGCTGATCTCTGCAAGTTCCTGATGTGGGTTTGGCTTTACATAACACTCCAGTTGTTTTGACTGGTGGGAAGTTCCTCTAGACTTTTGCTGGATTCAGCCACTATCAGCCAATTGGAAAGCTCTACAGGTTCAGAGGGACAGAAGTGCAGGCTCCCCTTTGGTCTGGGATTCCTGCTCTATTTATTCCTGGAGGCCTTAAACGGGGCTGGAGGCTGGAGCTGAGACCCCTCTCTGCTCCTGGGATTGGAGCCAAAAAGCTACTGTTTGCTTGTGAGCTTATTTCGGGTTCAGTGCGCAGTCCAGGGCCCACAGCCACTCCTCATCCTGGAATAGCATCCTTAAGAGCAGGTCCACTCCTCAGTCCACCCTGGATCTGTGACTCAGCACTGGATCGTGCCAGTTGGCACAAGTGTCGGCCCCTCTCTGCTGGATCTTGAACCTCTGCTTGCCCTGGTACACAACCCTAACCCTAGTGCTCACAAACCTCAGTCTATTCCAACCTGAGCAGGAAAGAATGACTCGCTGTGACTTCTTCTTGGACTTCTCAAGCGGGACTCAGGCAGGCACATTTTCTAGATCTTGGTGGACTTCAAGTCAGCTTCTCCTCTGGTTCTTTCCACTAGGTTGGACTTTCCTGGGGAGGGGCAGCAATCTCAGCAGCGGATCCAGGAGCTCATCCATGCGAGAACTTCTGCCAGGAGCGTGGAACATAACCCATCCTCATCCTTTCATCCCATGGGCACTTCTTTCCTAGGACTCTCCCATCACTCTTCCATTAAAGATTTATCAACTCCACTGGAGGCCTTTTTTTCTGAAAATCCCTTGGGTTTCAGTGCCACCCTCAGGCAGGCCATCAATCCCCGCTCTTGATACATGTCCAGCCCACCTGCTCCTCTGAGAGTATGTCTTTCCTATATGCCCCCTTCTCTCCTGTGACACTGCCCCTGCTCTGGGCCAGGTCCTTCTCACCTCACCCCTGTTCCATTCCAATAGCCTGATCATGGGTCTGCCTGCCTCAACTCTCCCCACTCTAGTCCATCCTTCTTCCTCCATTCAGCCACCACCGTGATTTTCCTAAAGCTTGGCAACCCCCCTATTCAAGAAACTCCAGTGGCTCCCTATAGCCTCCAAGATCAAATACAAAATGCTTGGTTTGGCATTCAAAGCCCCTTATAACCTACCCCCCCTTACTTTCCCAGGCTTCTTCCACCTTCCACTCTTCCCCATCCGCTCTTCCTCCCCACATCCTATTTGCTCCAGTAACACTGGCCTCCTGGCTGTTTTCTCAGCTCTGGGCCTTTCCCCCATGCCTGCGATGCTCTCTCTCCCTATCTCTCCCTCCTGCTTCCCTGGCTTCCTTCACGTCCCAACTCCCAGCTTTTGGATTTATAAAACAGTAAGCTACTGTGCTCATTTGCTTTTGTATATTGTGTGCCTAATATAATTCTAGGTGGTACAGTAGATAGAGCTCCAGCCTGGAGTCAGGAACACCCAAGTTCAAATCCAGCCTCAGACACGTCCTAGCTATGTATCCCCGGGAAAGTCACTTCACCCTCTTGGTCTCAGTTTCCTCATCTGTAAAATGATCTGGAGAAGGCAGTGGCCAACCACTCCAGTATCTCTGCCCAGAAAACCCCAGATAAGGTCACAAAGAGTCAGACACGACTGAACAACAACAAATCTATTCCACTGATCAGCCCCTCTATTTCTTACCCAGTAGCAAAGTGCTTTGATAATGACTGCTTTCTAGTACAGTTTGAGATCTGGTACTGCTCGCTCCCCCCACACTCCCCTTCCCACTTTTTCCATTAATTCCCTTGAGATTCTTGACCTTTCGTTCTCCCAGATTAATTCTGATGTTATTTTTTCCAGCTCTATGAAGTGATCCTTTGGTAGTTTGAATGGTGTGCTGCTGAATAAGTAAGTGAATTTAAGCAGTATTGTCACTTTATTATATTGGCTTTGCCCACCCATAAGGAATTAATATTTCTCCAATTATTTAGATGTCTTTATTTATGTACAAAGTGTTTTGAGGCTGTGTTCCTACAGTCCCTGTGTGTGTCTTAGTGGGTAAATTCCCAAGTATTTTATGCTGTCAATTGTTATTTTAAATAGAATTTCTCTTTCTGTTCTTGCTAGATTTTGTTGGTAGTGTACAGAAATGCTTCTGACTAATGTCAGCTTATTTCAAAACTAGAGGCGCAGTGGATAGAACACTGGTCCTGGAGTCAGGAAGACCAGAGTTTAATTCCGACCTCAGACATTTCCTAGCTGTATGACCTTGGGCAAATCACTTCACCCTGTTTGCCTCAGTTTCCCATCTGTACAATGAGCTGGAGAAGGAAACGGAAAACCACTCTAGTATCTCTGCCAAGAAAACCCCATGGACAGTATTGGCATGCTGTGGTCCATGGGGTCATGACGAGTTGGATACAACTGAATGACTGAATAACAATTTTCAAAGGGCAGCTAGATGGTTCAGTGGATAGAGTGTCCCGTCTGGAATCAGGAAGACCTGAGTTCAAATCTAGCCTCAGACACTTCCTAGCTGTGTGACTCTGGGAAGTTACTTAACCTCTGTTTGGTTTAATCTACTGGAAAAGGAAATGGCCAACCACTCCAGTATCTCTGCCAAGAAAACTCCATGGACGGTAGGATTCAGGGGGTCCCTAAGAGTCAGATACAATTGAACAACAAAGGTTCAAGTCTCATTTCTGACAGAGGCTGGCTCTGTGACCACAGGCAAGTCAATGATCCTCACAGTGTCCCCCAGACAATTTTCTAACACTCTTAAGTTAAAGGCAAGTCTCTTTTCTGCACAGGTAGAGGGAGTTTCCATACTAGAAGTTCCCCACATTAATGAATTGCAAACTTGATTCATAACCACTCAAAAAAGCTCAACCTAATAATTCCCATTGGAAAACCATTTAAAAAAAAAAAAGCATAACCTATTATCTAGAGCAAGCGCGGGGAACCTGCAGCCTGGAGGCCACATGTGGCCTTCTAGGCCCTTGGGTGCGCCTTTTGACCCAGTCCAAGTTTTACATAACAAATCCTTTTATGAAAGGGATTTGTTCCATGAAGTTTGGGTTCAGTCAAAAGGCCGCACTTGAGGACCTACAGGGCCACATGTGGCCTCAAGGCCACAAGTCTCCCACCCCTGATCCAGAATATGTAACATGTAACTGGACGGGGAATGCATTCAGTCAGTCCATCTGTACATGGGACATATACTTTGGCCACACACTGTAGGTGGATGGTGAGTTCAGTCCGGAATTGAGTAAGAGAAAAGAGAACTGGATTGCTTTGGGGACACCGTCAGTTACAGTCCCCACATCCCCCCAAGCTACTCTCAGATGTAAAAACGTGCCTTGGTAGGTTTAAAAACCATCATTTCCCCAGTAATGCTGGGTAGCTTCATATCACAAACCACCACCCTCTCTGGGGAATCAAAGCAAAGTATAAGACTATCGATGAAACATTTGGAAAACCATCCCCCATCCCCCATCCCCCATCCTTAGGGAAGAGTAGCTAGGCCCTAAATGTATTTTTTTAATTAAAATCAAATTTAAAATTTTTTTAAAAAATTAAAAAAGAGGTTGTATTTAAACTTCCTAGAACATGATGTTGGTTTTTTAACCTTAATTAGAATTTATTCATAACTTAGAAAACCACCGTGAATACAAGGATCACCAAGGCCCATGATAAACTTTTGGAAAGACACTATAAATTCCATTCCCAGATTTTACAAGTAATCTGATTCTACAGTTGTAGCATTTCAGACTCCCCCTCCCTCTACCTCCATCCCTTCCATCCGGACTATTTCCCCAGGAATTATTTATAGCCCTGGAGTCTAGGAGCAGAACCAGAAAGGGCTTTGACCCATCCAAGGGGGAATGGGGGAGAGGGGAGGGGGGGATGGTCTCCCATATTCAAGACTGCATATGGAAGAAGCTTTCCCCACCCTTCTCCCTCACCAGTTTCCTCGCTGTTTAAATGGTGAGCCATGACCGTAGCACATAGAGCCAGTCATAACTAGGGAACCCTCAGTTGCCTGGGGGTGTGAGCAACTGTAGTCTCCGACCAGGTGTCTGACCATGAGTACAGTCTGACCTGTTAGAGCTGTTGTTTGTCCTTTATTTTTGAAGAAGACCAAGAGAGCGCAGCTAGATGGTTCAGTGGATAGAGTGCCAGGCCTGGAATCAGAAAGACCTGAATTCAAATCTGACCTCAGACACTTACTAGCTGTGTGACCCTGGGCAAGTCACTTCACCTTCATTGCCTCCAAAAAAAAAAAAAATGATCAATGACATCACAGGGTGATGTCTTGACTTGCTGGTGAATTGGATTTAAGTGAGACAGAGCCGCACAAAGTGGTCAGCTTCACTCTCTCTTCCAGAGTCATCGAAGTCTGGATGGCTGGCGATGGCCCGGGATGCGGAGGACGACCTTGGTGTCTGATGGCTCTTCTCTGTGGCCTCTTCTCTGCGCTCTCTCGGCCACACACCTCATGGCTGGACGATTGCTATCGCCTTCTGTTCGGTCTCACCACCTCAGTCTCCTTTTTCTCCAGCCCATCTTGCACTCAGCCATCACAGCCCCCTTTTGAAAGCACAAGTATGAGCCCGTCACAACCCTATCCAATGAGCTGTCATGGCTCCCTTTGGCCTTCAGGATCACTTATAAAATCCTCTGATTTTAAAATCCCTTCACAACCTGTTCTCATCTCACCTTTACAGTCCTCTTACACCTTATTTCCTTCCTGGCTGTCCCTCCATCAAGACATTCCACAGTCCTGAATGCGTGCTTTGGCTCTGGTTGGCCACCATGACCGGAATGCTGTCCCTCCTCATCTCGGCCCTGGCTTCCCCGGCTTCCTTCGAGTCTCAGCTCAGATCCTCCTTTGCACAAGAGGCCTTCCTTGGTTCTCTGGCGCTCTCCTGCCTTCCCCTACCACTCCGTCTGATTTAGACCATTTGGCTCTGGTGTCTCTGTAGTTGTTTGCTTGTCTCCCCCATTAGACTGTGAGCTCCTTGAGGCCAGGAACCTTGTTTTTGTCTTTCTTTGTATCCCCTCAGTGCTCACTACAAGGTTGGGCACATTGTTGGTGCTTAATAAATGCCTGTTATTTCTCTTTGAAATCAAATGTAAATGTATGTCTCTGTGCATTGGGGAAGGCCAATGGGGAAGAACTCAAGTTCATTTATCAGTTCATTCATCCTCTGGACCCTGGGTAAGTCGCTTTGCCTTAGTGTTCTTGGAAGCTGTCGAAGATTTTAAGTTGTAGAGAAAGGCCCAAGCTGTAGGGGTGAAGGAAATTTCCTCACCCAGATCCAGTCCCTAGCCCAAACCATCTTATCTTAATGCCAGAGAAGCATTCTGTGGTATGACTCTGAACAGGGTACCACTTAACCCTTGAATAGGCTGAGGGTACCAAAGTCTGGGATTTGAGTTACTGTAGGGGTCTGCAAACCTCCTCAGCCACCGTCGGGTACAGAGTAAACATGACTCAAGCCATCCGTGTTCTCCTCGGTAGCAGGTCCAAGGCCATGCCATTTACTGCTCCTGGAGGTAACCTTGGCAGACTAGGTGAATTCCCTGTCATCAGTGATTCTGCTGTGGGTAGGCCTCGGAGGGAACGTCTTCAGCCAGGTCCCTGGGCCAACACTTTCAAAGTTCTTCCCTCTTAGTCTGAGCTCTCTTTGCCTATGAAGTGGGCACTACCATATGGGTCCTACTCACTGGTTAGACAATGGACACTGGTGAAATCAGATTAAAAAACCATCAGCTTGGTAGAAACTTGCTCAGAACCCAATCCAAATGTCAGCCGAAATATTTACAGAGCCAGAAGATAAACCAAAGGAAACAGTGTGGCCTTTGTATGTGGGAGCAGGCCTGCTGAGCTCCTGACTATTTGTCAGCTTTGCAGATTTATCCTGCCCTTTCTGGCAAGGGACAGGGGAATGATTTACTGACTTGTCACCACCTCCACAGACAGCCATGGGCTGCTACTTCCCTGTCCCTTTTTCCTTTGCTTTAAATAGGAATTCCTATTCTAATGTAGTGGGAGCTAGTAATAAGACTGTCCAGCAACTCTCAAATCAAGCAGTTTCCTGAATCAGGATGAGTCCCCAGAGCCACTTTCCCACTGCCCAAGCCCAGGGTCGATGCCCATCCAAAAACCTTTTTGGGAGCTAAAGCCAACTCGCACATATAGACTTGAGGAGGAGTGTAAGGAGAGAGGGGGCCTTTGTGTGTTGGTCTTCTGGATGGTTGACTTCTTGGTGGAGAGCTAGTCTCCGAATGAATCAGCATTTATTGATTGAGCATCCAGTGGGAGTAGAAGACTCACACAAGGGCCTGCCCATGTGGTCCCTTAAGAAAAGGATTTGTTCTATAAAACTTGGGCTCAATCAAAAGGCCACACCCGAGGACCTAGAACACCACATGTGGCCTCTAGGCCGCAGGCTCCCCACCCCTGCTCTGGACAATAGGTTATGCTTTTTTTTTTAAAATGGTTTTCCAATGGGAATTGTTAGGTTGAGCTTTTTTGAGTGGTTATGAATCAAGTTGGCAGTTCATTCGTGTGGGGAACTTCTAGTATGGAAACTCCCTCCACCTGTGGAGAAAAGAGATTTGCCCTTAACTTAACATAGAACATCAGAGAGAGCTGGAAGGGACCTCACGCATGGGCTAATCCAACCCTCTCACCCTCCCCAATTTGACAGAGAGGACAAGAGAACTGAAGGGATTTACCCAAGGTCACACTGCTAGTCAGAGGCAGGATTAGAACCCAAGTGTTCAGACTCGAAAGCCAGCATTCTCTCTCTCTCTGCCTTATTACCTGCACTCCTCTCCCAACCTGCCTTTCTTCATCTACTAAATGAGTCTAAGCCTCTTGCTCCAACTTCCTCCTAGGATTTTCGTGAGGGTGGCTATCTGAGATTTGCTTTGTGAAATGTCTCTGTAAACTGTAAAGGGTTATACAGATTTAAGGTACGATGCCAGGAGCTTTTATTTCATCTCTTCTTTTTTTCTTCTCTTGGTTAGGCATCCCCTCCCTCCCAAAGACCTGAGAATAGTTTCTGGTATAGTAAATTCAGTTCTCCCTTTGGTGTCTAGGGAGCTCCTGGGCATGATGGGGAAGAAATCTTTCCCAAACACCAAAGGTTCTGCCAGAGGATACAGGGTTCCCCCGGGTCATAGGAACTGCTGTTGGATCAAATCCAGTTGAATTTGAAGGATGATTCCTGGGCAGAAGCAGGGCATCCCAGGCAAGGTTTCAAAGGCCCTGGGCCTCCCCACAAGCCATGTTGCCGGTTCCCTGAATCTTCATGCTTTCACTGTAGTACCCGGAATGTGGAGAGAACCTGAGATCAGAAGGCAGAAGCCCTGGGCAAGTCCCTTAACCTCCCTAACATCAGGTGAGGAAGAGGAGGAGGAGGAAGAGGAGGAGGAGGCCGAGGAGGCCTGCCTGTCTGCCTGTCCCTCAGGGCTTCCGGAAGGCTAAACTGGGATACTGTCTGGAAGGAGCTTGGTAACCTGTCAATCCACTGCCAATGGCAGCTGTCAGGCTTAACAACTAACACATAGAGGCCACAGCAAATTAGTTTTTCTGGCACAAAAATATGTTCATTTTCTAGCGTTATAGTAATAAGTCTCTCCTGCTGAGCATCTTCTGTGCCTGGCACACCTTGTCTCATCCTAGTGCTAGCTCTATTCCTAAATGGATTAGCTGCTGAGGCAAGAGAAGGGGGCAGGGCCATTCTGGGCCACATTTTTTCCATGCAACTCACCAAACATGGATTGGACATAGCCTACGTGCTGAGTACTGTGTGTGCCAAGTGTCATGGGGGATCAGAGCCACATAAGGCAGGGGTCCCTGGCCTGGAGGGGCTTAGCATCTAATAAGGGAGAAGACATGGCCACAAACACCTGCTCCTCTCTCACCACAGCCCCCACCCTTGGGCACCCTTTGCCCACACGCCACCTTCTGACTGGCCATGTCTCTCAGCTTCCACTACCCCACCCAGACCCCTGAACTTTGCCGGAAATAGCCTGTGCTCTAAAATTACTTCTCCTTTTTTCCTTTCCTTTCTTTCCCTCCCTTCCCCCACCCTACCCCCATTCATACTCCTATTCCTGGCCCCCACTTGAGTCCCAAATAAGGGTTAGGAGACAGGGAAGCTGCAACAAGGAGATTTGGGTGGGGGCTAGCTGTCCAGTGTGCTGCTTGGCCCTGACTCAGCAGGGCGCATTGTTTCAGGTCGTTGGAATGCCTTCCCGGTGAAGTGTTTCCCAGATATGCCACTAACAGTGAATGCTGAAGGACAGCATGCCAGACAGCAAGAGGCTCCATGGGATGGGAGCCTGAGAGGAGCCTCCCGGCTTCAGGTCTGCAGTTTGGCCTTTCGGCCAGGCAGGCAACATGTGGCATCTTTCCTTGGAGTCCCCACAGGCAGGGCTGGCAGGGACTAGAGATACTTCTCTGCACATCGGGGATCCCAAATGAATTAAGTGATAAAAGAGATGACGCTGAATCACTAAGGCCAAAGGGACTGTCAGACATGGACCACGACATGTCAGAGGTAGGAAGGACCTTCGAACATAGCTGGCCAGTTGGGGAGGGGCCTGCACAAGATGGAATGTCAGAGCTGGGAGGGACCCATTAGGCCAGAGAACACAGTCTGTCAGAGCTTAGAATGCAGCACAGAATGGTGGAGTGGGAATGTCAGAAATCCAGATTGTTAGAGTAGGAAGGGGCCATATAGCCCAGAAGGCCAAAGCTATGTGGTATGTTAGAACATAAAAGCAAGGATGCCAGAGCTAGAGAAGGGATATTAGAAGACAATAGAATGGAGTGCCTTCCAGCAGAAAAGGCCTTTGGATATCCCCTAATCCCAAATCCAAATTTCTCATTTGGAGCCCCAGGATGGGAAAGGAGTTGCCTCAAGCGACGGGCTCCCATTCCTACCACTATTGGCGGTTAAGGTCTTGGGTTTTTCGGTAAAATTACCTACAGGAAGACACCATCAGTTTCTGGAAGAGCCAGTGAAAATCAAGCCTTAACATATCCTGGGATTCCCTCTCAGTCTCCAGAAATGCCATCCCTTCGTGGAGGAACCCACAGGGCAACTCCAAGGTTTTGAGAAGATGGAAAGAGAGCCCTAGGCCCAAGGCCAGGATGAGCTGCATGCCAGTCTATGAAAGAAGTTGGGCATAGAAGCCCATCCCCTCAGCCGCTGCTGACAGCATGGGACAACTGGAGAGGTATTGGCAGGACTGGAAACCCCAATTTCTCCCAAAAGGAAAAAGGTGGGATCTGTGAACTATAGACCAGTGAGTCCTTAGGACAAGAAGCAGTGACTGCCCAAGACCTAGCAGGGGCTCATCAAGAACTCATGCCCAGGGGCAGCTAGGTGGCGCAGTGGATAGATAGAGCACCGGCCCTGGAGTCAGGAGGACCTGAGTTCAAATCTGGTCTCAGACCAGACATTTAACAATTACTAGCTGTGTGACCCTGGGCGAGTCACTTAACCCCAATTGCCTAAAAAAAAAAGCATGCCCAGCCATCTCATTTCCTTCTTTAGATGGACTGGGGAGATGGGGAAATGCTATAGATGTGACTCAACTCAGTTTCCCTGGTAGTCAGTCTCTCATGTTGTCCTTGTAGGAGGTATGGAAGGTTTGGAGCTAGGCAATGCACCCACTAGGTAGGCTCCAACCTGGCTGTATTTCTCTACTGAAGGTGGAGAGATATACCAAACTGGTCACTAAGTCTTGGAGATTTTTGTCTCCTGTATCCATCGTATCCACCTCTCTTGGCCATTCTCATGACTACCTCTCTAGTTTGAATGGAAGCTCTTGGAGGGCAGGGACTGTTTTGTTCAAATCCCCAAGCACTGCTTAGCAGTCTGTTTGGTACATAGTAGGTATTTATTGCACCTTGGGAGTTCAGTTGTTTTAGCTGTGTCTGACTCTTCATGACCCCATTTGGGTTTGTTTGTTTTTTTGGTAGGGATACTGGAGTGGTTTGCCATTTCTTCTCCAGCTCATTTTACAGATGAGGAAACTGAGGCAAAAAGGGTAAAGTGACTTGCCCAGGGTCACACAGCTAGGAAATGTCTGAGGCTGGATTTGAACTCAGGTTCTCCTGACCGAAGGGCTGGCACTCTATCCACTGTAGCGCCACCTATCTGCCCCATTGCTCTCCCTCCTTCAACTGAATAAAGTCTGGGTTTCTTCGTTTGGCACTGGGCTTTTATCTCCTGCTCTTTCCCTCCAGCACAGGAGCCAAACATCACTTCCCCACCCACACACCTTTGCTCACACTGTACCCTTCCCCAACCCCCAATCTCCAAATCAAGGTCTGCTTCACTCCTGCGAGCCTCCTCTCAATGCCCTTGTCAATATTCTGTTACCTCTCTTTTGGCACTTAAATCATATTCTACCTTGTCTTAAAGTAATTTTTATTGACCATAGGACCATAGAAAACTGGAAAGGACCTTGGATGTCATCCAGGCCAACACCTTCGATTTAGAATGAGGAAACTGAGGCTCTCAGAGGTCATGTGACTTGCCCAGGGTCTGAGGTGAGATCTGAACCCAGGTCCTCCTGACTCCTGTCCAATGCTCTAGCTATCATACTATGCTCTGCTGCCTCTGAGAGGTTTTAATTGTCTCTACTAAGCCATAAGCTCCATGAGACAAGGGGTCAAAGCTCATTCATCATCCCTCACAACCCCTAACAGACTGCCTTGCACATAGTAGGAGTTCAGACAAGCAAGCAGACCTTCCGATCAGGAGATCCGGCGCCAGAGGACTTAGAAGCCTTTACACTGACTATTTCCAGCCAAATCCCTGATTGTGAAGTGAAGGGGGTGTGGTAGACCAAAACTGAGCTGGAGCTGGGCCTGAACCGGGTCCGGTTTTCTACTTATTCCAGAATTTCCAAACTAGAAGAAACCTCTAGCTGATATAGACCGTTTTCCCTTGGACACCCTTCTCCCCAGCCCACTTGGCCTGGCCCATTCGTTCCTCAGTTCCAGAACAGCCCATCTAAATTCATCGACCATTAAAAAACAGACACTGACGCAGCCGGGTACTTTCTGCTTTCTGCTTTCTGTCTATCCTTGGGGCTGGGGAGTTCTGTGGGATCGGGGAGTTTTTCCACTTTGAAATCGAGCAGGAGTCAGGTGGAAAGCACTAGACTAAAGTCAGAAGACCAGGATTCTTATCTCAGATCTGCTTCTTTTCTAGCTGGTCCCTCACTCTCTCTGAGTAGAATTTCTTCTTCATCTGTAAAATGGGAATGCTAATCCTGGCACAGTTTCTAAGGCAGGCAGGGCTGTTGAAAGGAAGGAGCTTGGGAAACACTAACATAGCCTAAGTGAAATAGGAGCCGCTCACGCCTGGGAACATTCTCTCCCCCCCCCCCCAAGCTCCTCCTGAGCCTTCTCCTTTCTCCCCTGGAGCTGGCTGGCTCAAGAGTTATTTTCAGGGCCCCCCAAATCCCTTTCCTCCTCTAGCTCCTAGGCGACAATTGCCAAGCGGCCTCAGAGCAGATCCTATTTCCTTTCAGAGCAGCCAGATGAGAGACAGGTGGCGGAAAACAATGACAGCAGCCCGTTTGTCCAGAGTCCAGGCTGAGCTGATGACACTGTGGCAGCCAGCAGAGTGGGCTACCTGTGCCTTCCTCACTGCAAAGCTATCTCCCAGGCTGCCGGCCACCTCTGGGAGCAAGCTGCCGGGCACTTGACTGCCACCCTGGCCTGCCCCATTCCCAAGGGGCTTGAGGCCTCCAGAGTCCCACTGCAGCCCCCATATTCCTGGAAAGATGTTCTGGGTTTCAAGCTGGAGCAGATTAAGAACAGGTGGGGGCCTGGGCCAACACAGGCCCAAGAGGCCCCTGTAAATTAATACTTACTTTGCAATTTGTAATGCAAAATGGAGCTTTGGGGCCCTGGGGCAGCTGCCCCTTTTGCTGTTATTCAAGTCATTCCAACTCAACAAACATTAATGAAGAGTCAGTCTCCCACATGCTGGGCCCTGGGGGTACAAAGACAAAAAAAAGAGCTAGTCCCAGCTCTTAAGGAATTTAGATTCTGGAAGGGGGAGGGGGCAAGTAACTTGTACACAGATAAAGAAATACAACATCATCAGAGGATGGAGCCTTAAAGAAAGACAACAATCCAAGATCGATAAGGTTCATGGGCCAAAATTCTCAAAGGGAAGCCAGCCCAGGGGTCATGGGAAACACTCAAGAATGAAATTTGAAAATCTAAGAATGGTTTTATTTTCCACCCTTTCTTTTTGCTTACCGTCTTATTGAGCATCACTGCCACACCCCAGTGACTTGTCCCCCTCCCTCCCCACTCCTGCAATAATAAAAGTACCCCTAGGCATAACACATCATCACATTTGCCATCTATGAAAATGTATACCTCAAGAATTAAATTCTGAAGCCAGAAAGGGAAACTTCAGGTGAAGAAAAATGGGTGTGGACGCACAGGGAACTCCCCAACCAACTCAGATTCAATAAAGAAGGTAGAGAAGTAACAGAGGATGAGTATAGAACCAAGGCATATTCCTGTCAGAATGGTTTGGAGAGCTTTTAAAGCTCAGATGGTATGCATAACCTATATTAAATTGCTTATTGTCTTGGGGCTGGGGGGGGAGGGAGGGAGAAAATTTGGAACAAAAAATTTTTTAAATGAATGTTAAAATTTGTCTTTACATGTAACTGGAAAAATTAAATACTACTTAAAAAAGATCAGATAGTACTGAGGTTGACAAGGAAAGCTAAGGACAAAAGGGTTGGTTTTTTCAGGGAGCGTGGCGCAGCTACATTGGGGGAAGTAGAGGAACCAGAGATGTAACGGATCCACTCGGAGGAGGTGACGACAGAGAAAGGCAGAGCTGCTCCACCCTTACTTTATTTCTGCCTTCTCTGCCAAGACTTGGATTGTAAAGGAAAGAACCAATATCACTGATTAGAGAGTCGCTATCCAAGAACTGGTTGTCCTTGACAAGCTAATTTTCCTGGGTCAGCTGAACTGCATCCTCAGATACTAGAAGAGCTGGCCAGGATGATTGCCAAGCAAACTACTATCAGGGATCTTTGCAAGGTTAGAGAGAAAGGGAGAGGTACCATAGGCCCATGAAGACAAATAATGTCTCAATTTTCACAAAAGGTGGTGGCCAAGAACTGGAAATTGAGGGGATGCCCATCCACTGGGGAATGGCTGAACAAGTTGTGGTATGTGAATGTAATGGAATACTATTGTTCCATAAGAAATGATGAGCAGGCAGATTTCAGAAAAACCTGGAAAGACTTGTATGGACTGATGCTGAGTATAGTGAGCAGAACCAGGAGAACGTTGTACACAGTAACAGCCACATTGTGAGATGACCAATTTTGATAGACCAAGCTCTTCTAAGCAATGCAAGGATGTAAGACAATTCCAAAAGACTCATGATGGAAAATGCTGTCCACATCCAAAGAAAGAAAGAACCTTGGAGTCTGAACGCAGATCAAAGCATACTATTTTTCCTTTTTTTTTTCCCTTCTCATGGTTCCTCCCATTGGTTCTAATCCTTCTTTACAACATGACTAATGTGGGAAATATGTTTAATACAATTGTACATGTATGGCCTATATCAGATTGCATGCCATCTTGGGGAGGGAGGAGAGAAAGGATGGGGAGAAAATGTAAAACTCAAGTGAATTTTACAGTGAATGTTGAAAACTAAAAATAAATAAATTTTTTTAAAAAATAAAAAAAAATGTCAGAAAAGAATAAGCCAGTGAGCTTGACTTGGATTCCAGTAAGAATTCCGTCATTTTAAAATTTTCACTCGTCCAACAGCTAGACCCCAAGAGTAGTCAGTGGTGGGAAGTTAGCTTGGAAGGAGTTGCCCCTGGGGGATCTGTGCTGTTTGTCAATTGTCAGTGACTTAGATAAGGGCATAGATGGGAAGGTTAGCTAACATATTGGATAATCAGGCGGAGTCCCCCAAATTTTGACAGGCTAGATTCCACAGGGGTGGGGAACTTCCAGCCTTAAGTCCACAGGTTCCCCATCACTAGGCTAGAACATTAGATTCAATCTAATGAGATTAAATGTACTAGGGGTAAGTGAGAAGCAGCATGGTATAGTAGGTATAGTCTTGGGTGTGGAGTCAGGAAGACCTTGGTTCCAATCCCGCCTCTGACATTTACCAGCTGTGTGACAACTGGGTAAGTCCCTTAACTTCTCTGTTATTCACTTTTCCTCATCTGTAAAGTGAAAGGGGTGATCTTGATGGCCTCGAAGGTCCCTTCTGTCTCTAACTTGATGATCCTCAAGACTTAGGCTTGAATTTTTAAAAATCAGCTTTACAAATACAAGAGGAGGGAGAGGCCTGACTAGGCAGCAGTTGTTTTGAAAAGGACCTGGAGGTTTTAGTGGACTGCAAGCTCAATATGAGTCCACAGTGTATGATGTAGCAAGCCCCCCAAAAAAGTGTGACCACAGACTGCATGAAATGTGTCGGAGCTTGCAGGAATAAGGAGAGGAGAGGTCAGAGCACATGTGGAGAGCCCCAACCCCTGCCCAAGTCAGAGCACTTCTGGATTATTGGGCTTAGTTCTAGGTGTTGCATTTTAGGAAGGCCATCAATAAGCCCGGAGAGGAATTAGAATAGTGAAAGGCCAAGAGTTGCGGCCATCGGAGGATCAGTTGAAGGGACTGAGGATGTTCAGCCTGCAGAAGAAAAGGCTATGCGGGGGACAGGGACAGGAACATGATGGTTGTGTTCAAGCACTCAAAGGGCTGTTGTAGAGAAGGGGGACCGTTCTTGTTCTGTTTGATCCCAGAATCAGGAGCACTGGAGGGGAAGCTGCCGAAAGGCAGATTTAGGTTTGATGTTGGGAAAATATTCCTAGCAGCAAGAGCCATCCTGAAGTAGATGTAGTGGGTTCCCCAACGTTGGGGGTTAGATGGCCACTGGTCACCAATGGCTTCATTTGGGCCTGGGTGGCCTCTGTGATTGCTTCCAACTCTGGAATTCTTTGGTTCATCAAGGTGAAGATGAAGAAGGAGCATATTATAGGAATGGAGACAGGCCTGTACAGAGGCAGAGAGCCAAGAACCAGAAGGCTCCTTATTCTTATCAGATCAAGCCAGCTTAACATCCAAAAAATGAAGATCTTGGCAACTGGCCCCATGACTGCCTGGCAAACAGAGGGAGAAGAAACGGAAGCAGTGTCAGATCTTATATTGTTGGGATCGAAGATCATGCAGACATCGACTGCAGCCATGAATTAAAAGACGCTTGCTCCTAGGAAGGAAAGCTAGGGCAAACCTGAATAGCAAACTAAAAAGTAGAGACATCACCTTGCCCACAAAGGGCCATCTGGTCAAAGCTACGGCTTTCCCAATAGCAATGACGGGCTGTGAGAGTTGGACTACGAGGAAAGCCGAGTGCCGCGGAATCGACGCTTTCGAATGGTCGAATCGTGGTGCTGGAGAAGACTTCTGAGAGTCCCTGGGACAGCAAGGAGGTCAAATCAGTCAATGCTTCAAGAAATCCTTTCAGGCTATTCACTGGAAGGGCAGATACTGAAGCTGAAGCTTAAATCTTTGGCTGCATATGAGAAGATGGAATTCATTGGAAAAGACTCTGATGTTGGGAAAGACTGAAGACGGAAGGGAAAGGGGACGGCAGAGGATGAGATGGAAACAATGAACACGAGTGTGGACAGACTTCGGGAGCCAGTGGAGGACAGAAGGGCCTGGCGTGCTGGGGTCCACGGGGTCGCCAACAGCTCTACACGACTGAACACCAGCAACAGCAGTCCAGTGGGCCTGGAAAGCTGAACGTGTGAAACAAGTGTGGAAAGGCAGGCTAGAGCCAGAGCCATGGCCCAGGCTATCCACTCCTTGCACTCCTGCTTCCTTTTTTGTCTTTGGTCCTCAGTGCCTAGTGCAGGACCATTCATCATAATGCTTCTTGTCTGAGTGAGTGTGGATGCCCCCAAATGCCAGGCTGAATGAGTTCCTATCTCATCCCAGAGGTCACAAGGGAGCCCCCGAAGGTCAAGAAAAGGAGTGACACAGCTGAATTAGGAGATAGGTTGGGAGGCAGGAAGGCCAATTAGGAGACTGTTCCTGTGAATAGGGAGAGGAAGGGAAAGTAATGAGAGCAACTTCCCCTTTAATCGTGCTTTAGGTATATGGAGAGAGTGCTGGCCTTGGAGCCAGGAAGATCGGAATTCAAATCCTCTCTCAGACTTACTAGTTATGTAACTCTGGGAGAGTTCACCTCTCTGGGCCTCAGTTTCCTCACCTGTAAAATGAAGGTGGTGTACTCAGTTGACCTTTAACGTCCCTTCTGGCTCTAATCTGCGATCCAACAATGGATGCCAGAAACGTGGTACAGGGAGAAGAACTGCGTCAGTTTCACCATTGATTGTACATGGGGACTGAGGTTCACTGGTATTTTCAGCCTCATTGACTGTCAACCAGGATTAACAGGGATGATGATGAATTCGGTTTGGCATGTGTTGAGTTTGAGATACCAGTGGCTCATCCGGGTGGTCAGCAATGTGGGATTGAAGCTCAGGAGGGAGGTGAGAGCTGGTCTGGAGATGGGAATAGAAGGGAGCTCATAACGGACAGCTTGGAGTCTTTGAAAAATGCTGAAGAAACACCAGTGAAAATGATAAGTGTGCATTTTGGAGGGAAGGCCAGCTTCTAAAAGCTAAGCCAAGCAAGGGTGACTTTTCTCTGTTAGTTGCCATTCTAAGGGTCCTTCCATTCCTGGGCTCCCTCTCATTGACTGTGACGTTGCACATATTTAGGGAGCAGAAATCTTTTCTAGAAAACCCAAACAGACTTTTTCCCAATGGTTCAAAGACTTCTCTAGGATCATTTCAGAGTAATTCTTTTCCATGGCTGTGCCTACATATTTTTTTCTTCTCAACACATCCTTTTAGGAGAGCAGTTGACAAATTAAAGCCGCCATGTGGAGACTTCATATTTTGAAGTCGGAACATCCCTAGTCTAGGCTGACATTGGTATCGTTGGTAGGGTTGGATAAATGGTTTAATTTTTATAGATATTTCATTAATACTTTTTTGTTTTTACCCTATAGTCCCAGAGTTGCCCCTAGGCAATGGGGGTCCTCAGGCAAATTTTTTTTAGGGGGTCCCAAATGACTATCTAAATATGGCCTACCATTGTCACCTTTCAGTTCTGTACCCGGCCCAGCTCTCATCCACCTGGGCCTCCCTACATCAAGCTCTTCCTATCTCTAAGCCCACCCAGCTGCTCCACTGAGATTCCTAAAGTGCAGGCCTGACCAGGTCATTCCTTTCCTCAGGAAGCCTCCATGGCTCTCTGCTGCCTTTAGGACCAAGTCCAGCCCTTCCCATCAGGGTTCCAGCTTCACTTTCCAGGCTGATTATGACTGTTCCTCAGATCCTACTTGCTGGTCCCCTCCGTGGCCATGATGGGGCTACTCTTCAAACCTCTGCCTCCTTCAGGAGGTCTTTGCTGTTAATCCCACTCCAAATCGCTGAACATTTATTTACTCATCTGTGAACAGGGTGCCTCTCCCTAGTAAAATGTGGGCCCTTTGAGGACAAGAACCGTCTCACATTCACAGTAGTATCTCCAACACCTGGCCCAGCACCTCCTGACACAGCAGGCTCTGAACACCTGCTGGTGGATGAGGCCCTGCCCTCTTGGATGGTACAAGTCATGACCTGCACTGTGATGCAGGGTAGACGAGGTGGGATGAGGAGCAGAGGTGTTCCAGACAGACTACACAGGCACACAGAGGCCAGAGATGGCTGAGAGTTTGGAGAACAGCTCCTAGGCCCGGCTGGCCTCGATCCAATTGTATAACGCTAGTTAGGCTGGCAAAATGCCAGGGCAGCAGCGCCCAGTTTCAAAGAAAGTATGAAATGAAGTAACTTCACCAAGTTCTGAGAGGTGGTATGGCCTAGGAGCCCAGAAGAGCCTCTGGCACATACAGGCCATGGGACCCTGAGGAAGTTCAAAGCTCTCAATGCCAGTCTGGACATAGTAAAGAAGATGCAGCCAGCCCTGCATAGCTCGCCAGAATTCCCTCCCCCATCTTTACCAATGAACTCAAAAGTTCAGCCTTCAGCCGCCGTCTTCAAGGGGATTGATTGCTCTGATTAATAGAAAAATGCTCACTTATTTAGGACCTATTACTGATTGCCGTCCCATATATCTTTCAATAAAGTAGCCTCAAAGATTCATATGCTTGGTTAACTACTTAAATCAAATTAACTGAAGAATTACCAAAACAAAGACTATTTCTAAGTAAGTCTGCCCTATCTGCTGGGACATACACAGGGCTTTTAAAAATAATAATAAAAAAGCATATTTAACTACACTGTTCTCACTGAAAAAAATTAGTATTTTTAGTGTTAATATTTAGTACTTTGCTCTCAATATTTTTATTGAGAGCAAAAAGGTTTTTGTGCCACTAACAAATAAAATAGAAATTTAAATTATTTCACCTTTAGCTCCTTTTTCATGTCTATTTTTTATGTATTTTTATTAATGTAACACATTGGTATAGTTGTACATGCATATAATTTATAAATAAACATAGTTAATGTTGGTCTGCCAAAAGAGTTGTTATTGTTCGTCCTTCATTCTCAAAGAGGATCCATGACATCAGGAGGGTGACCTCTTAACTTGCAGGTGAATTGGATTTAAGTGAGGCAGAACTATGCAGTCATCAGCCTCACTCTCTCCTCCAGAGTCCAATGTTGAGATTTAGAGGTTAGGGATTGTTGAGATTTAGAGGTTAGGGGTGCTGGAACCCCTGAATCACAACACACAGGTCCTGCCCAAAAGAATTCAACCCAGGCCTTCTTTCAGCCAAAGACAAGGTTTATTAGAACATCCGTCATATTGGCCGGAAGCTCAAGGAATCTAAGCATTTGTATCGCTATTGCAAGCAGGCCAGATCTTAAGAATCTGAGTAGTGGCTAGATTTTAAGAATCTGAGCACCTTAATAGAGACAAGATGAACCTTATATACAGAAAGACTATGGGAGGGATCTAGGAGTAGCCAAGTAGTTTGGGGTGACTGGAAGAGGGGTATAAGGAGGATCTGGTTGGGAACGGCCAGTAAACTGAGGTGAACAGGACACCAGGGACCTAGACCACCTGGCCAAGGGAGAATGGAGTCTAGCTAGGATTAAGGGTGGGAGGTGGCCAGGGGCAATTGAGAGGTAACAGAACAGAATTGGGAGATTGGGTGTAGCCCCAGTGAAAGGCCAGTTGAGTGGATTATAGACTCAGGCAAACAGCAGAGATTTGGGAAAAGTTCAGGGATTTTCTTTTTTTGGGATCCAGATCCCAAAGACATGGTCTTTTCCTCTTAGGGGTTCAGATCCCATCCCCAACAATTGGAGTCCAGTGGCAAGACATGGGTCAAGATGACTGGGGATGACCTGTGATGCAGTGGGAGACCTTGGCCTTTTTAAGCGAAGATCTTTCCCAGGTGCCAGTTTGTCTGAACCAATGCCGATTCAGTAGTTAAAGGCTAGGTTAAAAAAAATTCCTTTTTCGATGAGTCAATGGAGTTAAGTGACTTGCCCAGGGTCACACAGCTAGTGAGTATTATATGTCTCAGGCTGGATTTGAACTCAGGTCCTCCTGACTCTAAGGCCAGAGCCCTATCCACTGCGCCACCTAGCTGCCCCCAGTCTAGGTAAAAATTAAGGCAAAAGATAGCCTAGTTTGCCTTCATAAAAGAATCAGTGTGGGAGGGGAAGCTGCCCCCCCCCCCCCCCGAGTTTCCAGGCAGAAAAGAAACAATTGCTATTTACTTTCACTCTGAGGCTGGGGTGAGGAGGCCACATGTGGCCTCGAGGCCTCAGGTTCCCCACCCCTGGGAGCCATCAAAACCCAAACAATGAGCTGGGGAGGCTTGGGCTGGGATCTGATTTTGGTCAGTCTGGGAGAGCCAGAGTGATTTGGGTTTAAAGGTGTAGTCAAGTAGCTCCATTTGAATCCCAATGAGCTTTACCAAAGTCTGGTTTTCCAGAGCTATAGTTCAAGAAATGACAAATGAAAACAGAAGAGTTAATTTGTCCCGGTTTTTCAAAAAGAAAAAAAAACAATGATAGAATAAATAAATAGGGGGGAAGAACACTGACCTAGAGCTCCGAGCATGGAAGTGACTTGCCCACAGTCACACTGCCAGCATGTGCCAGAGCCAGACCTGCTCCTTAATGGAGCTGAAATCTGCCTCTTGCCAGATTATATCCTTCCCCAGCGACAAAGAGCAAAAAGTATGTTTCCAAATACCAGTTTACTATTTCTGAGATTGCAAAGATTGGGAGTAAAATGTGTAGTCTACGTGGTGTGGTTAAGAGAGAGCTGGACTTGGAGTCAGAAAGACCTGAGTTCAAATCCAGTCTCAGACACTTCCTAGCTGTGTGACCCTGGGAAAGTCAATTAACCCTGTTTAACTCAGTTTCTTCATCTATAAAATGAGCTGGAGAAGGATGGCAAATCACTCTAGCATCTTGGCCAAGAAAACCCCAGATGGGGTTATGAAGAGTCAGACATGACTGAATGGGGCAGCTAGGTGGCGCAGTGGATAGAGCACTGGCCCTGGCTTCAGGAGGACCTGAGTTCAAATCCAGCCTCAGATACTTGACTCTTACTAGCTGTGTGACCCCGGGCAAGTCGCTTAACCCCCTTGCCTAGCCAAAAAAAAAAAAACATGACTGAAAAACAACTGAATCACAGCAAATCTATTCCACTGATCAGCCCCTCTATTTCTTACCCAGCACCCAGCTGCTTTGATAATAACTGTTTTCTAGTACAGTTTGAGATCTGGTACTGCTCGCTCCCCCCACACTCCCCTTCCTACTTTTTCCGTTAATTCCCTTGAGATTCTTGACCTTTCATTCTTCCAGATTAATTTTGATGTTATTTTTTCCAGCTCTATGAAGTGATCCTTTGGTAGTTTGAATGGTGTGCCGCTGAATAAGTAAGTGAATTTAAGCAGTATTGTCACTTTATTATATTGGCTTTGCCCACCCATAAGGAATTAATATTTCTCCAATTATTTAGATGTCTTTATTTATGTACAAAGTGTTTTGAGGCTGTGTTCCTACAGTCCCTGTGTGTGTCTTAGTGGGTAAATTCCCAAGTATTTCATACTGTCAATTGTTATTTTAAATAGAATTTCTCTTTCTGTTCTTGTTAGATTTTGTTGGTAGTGTACAGAAATGCTTCTGACTAATGTCAGCGTGTTTCAGAACTACAGCACTGGTCCTGGAGTCTGGAAGACCTGAGTTCAAATTTGACCTCAGACACTTCCTACCTGCATGACCCTAGGCAGGTCACTTACTAACAGCAGCAAACTTCCTGGTTGTTGTGAAGATTAAAGGAGATCGCTTAGGTAAACCTCTCTGCAAACCTTAAAGTGCCGTGTAAATGTGCCCTGTTGTGGTTATTATTATTCAGTCTCCAATCTCTACTAGGTCCCATCCCATGGCTTTAGGGGTAGGCAGGAAAGAGGAGCTGAGAGTGGGAGCCAAACATTGGCACCCCCTTACCTGCTTCATCCTGCCCTTGGAGAGAATCACTGGACTACACGGAGGGGCCAGCCAGAAAATCTTGTTGACTTAGTCTGCACCACCCTGTCCCCAGTGCTTGGTCCTGGCACTAACCAGCAGGGGGGGGCACTCCAGCTGAGCACGCACAGACTTGGCAACAGTTGCCTCAGGCCAGAAGCACTTTATACTGTCTTCCTGCCCTCTTTGGACCACATACTCAGGAGAATTGACTGGCATCATTTAGATGTGTTCCGATGTTCCCGTAGACCATATATCCCTTAGAAATAATGTTACATTTACTTCATTGTGCAGGTCATTAATAAGTATTTTGTTTTATTATGAACATTTCACTTTTATCTTAATAATTTTTGTGCCTATGATGAGCCAGGTGACCCCTGATGACCCTATGATGACCCCTTGAGGTGCAGAGATGCCTACTCGCCTCAGTCTGCCCCAATAGAATCCTTGCTTATAACGAAGAAAATCAGTTAAGCAAAATCAACCGACGTTGTGTCTGGTAGTGTCTGCAACATTCCACACTCGTAGTGCCCCACGTTGAGGTTGTTTTCATCAGTATTTCTCGCTCAGTAGTAATTTTGAGCATTTTTTACGGTTGACCCTATGCAGTTCTTCTTTTGAAAACTATTCCTACCACTTTGTCTTATGGAGAATGGCTCTTAGCCTTAGCCTTAGCCTTCAATTGTCTACATATTTCGGATATCAGAATTTTATCGGAGATGATCAGTGCAAAACATTTCCCCTCATTTGACAGCTTCCATTCTTATTTCAGCTATATTGCTTTTGCTGGTGCAAAAACTTTTGTTAGTCCTACATTAGGGAAGAGTCAAACGAGGTCTCATGTGTCTCACAGCCTCCTTTCTTAGACCAAGTACTTGTTATAAAATGGTGTAAAAAGACAAGAAAACTATATCAGATGGTGCGCTGTCTTGGGGAGGGAGGGGGAGAAAAATTTGAAACTCAAAAGCTTCTGGAAGCAATAAATCAAAATAAATTAATTTTAAAACAAATCTGAAAAAAAAAAAGACAAGAAAAGGCCTGGCTGGCATGGGAAGTGGTTTGTATGGCCAAGGCATCTTCAGAGACCAAGGAGCTATCACCTAGAGTTGCTATTGTGTGGCTTAATTGGTTAGAGGGTGATGATACCAAGGAGGTCAAAGTGAGAGAGCTACAGACCTATAGAGGAGTACCTTAGCTTTGTCCTTGGTTTGGGGCCAATTCTCATTCAGGCACAAAAGGTCTGAGAACTCAAAGGGAATTTAGAGCTCATCCACCTTGACCTCTCTCCTTCTCCGGTGGTTGGGCCCAAAGTGGAAGAGTGTGGATGAGTATATGGTAAGCACTCATTATGCACCCAGTGATGGTTCAGCACTCATTATGCACCCAGTGATGGCTCAGCACTCATTATGCACCCAGTGATGGTTCAGCACTCCTACATCTGGACAAACAAGTCCAAACTGTTGCTTCAGTAGGGTCAGAATCACCGGGCACTCCTCCTGTGACATGTCCTATCTAGCCCAAGTTGGATTTGGGGGAATTTGGGGAGGGGCAGCTCCTTGTCATCACTACTCTGGCTTTTCCAGGGGGTCCTTTTCAGTGCAGCAGGTGGTAGCTTCCTACTCCAGCATCTTGCTAGACCTTTCTTCCTCTAGCTAGTAAATGACCCTTTGGGGGAGGGCCAGCAGTTTGAGGGGACCAAGGTGAGAGCTTGTGGGGGGGGGCATCCTAGGGTGAAATCCAAATATGGGGAGATTCGTAAAGTTCAGTGGGAGAATTTGCATCCTCTGATTGGCTGGCTCTTTGGTTACAGGGTTCTTCTGCCACTCTCTGAGGTTCCTTTTTTTTTTTTTCCTCATCCTCTTTGGTGAACTAATCCAGCAAATAATTTCTGCCCGTCCGTCCTTCCACCCACCACCTCCTCCCTACTTCCTCTCTCCACCCAAAAAGAAATCCATTATGGGCAAGCAGCACAGTCTTGGGCATTTCCATTTCAATTAAGCATGTGGAGCTCTTTGTCAGTGACCTGTGAAAGCCATCCTCCAGTCAGGGCCTCTACAAAGCCTTTCCATTCTTGGCCCTTGGTCTGCATCCAGACTCTTCCTAAGAGTCTGTTAATCAGTATTGCTCGCTGCTAATGGGGCCAGCAGATTGTTTTTGAGAGCCTCTTTGAAAGGTGACAAATCTCAAAATGCTTTGTTCTCTTCCCTCCCTCCCATTTTTCCAGAATTTAGATTTCCTCAGTTTATTTCTCTCCCAACAGCATTGCTATTGAGAGCACATAATGCCCTCTCTCCAGAGAGAACGGACAAATACCATTTCTGTTCAAATGCAGCAGAGAGAGATTTGTTTTTCCCTTAGAAATGAGTTAACAAACAGCAATTCCTATTAAAAGACCTCAGAGAGGCAGTGTGGCATTGTGGGAAAAGCCTTGGATTGGGAGTCAAATCTTATCTCTGGGGCCTTGGACAGGTTATTATCTCTGGACATCTGGTTTCTCCTCAGGTCAAAAATGAAGGAGGATTGGATGAGGTAACAGCTAAGGTCCCTCCCTTCCAGTTCTAAATCCTGTGGTCCTTTCTGATGGGTCAAGGAGAAAGAAGCACCAATCTGGAGTTAGAGGAGCGAGTTCCAATCCTGACTCTGCTACTTACTCCTTGTGTGACATGGGACAAATCTTTCATTCTTTGCCACGATTTCTTCTTCTCTAAAATAAAGGGGAGAGGAGTAGATCAGCCCTTTGCAGGCTTTTTTGGGACCAAATCCAGGAAGCACACACGTTGGGCATTCTAGGGATGTTCTCCATTGGGCCCTCACACAGCACCCGCCTGTCGCATTAATGCCTTATCTGCAGAAACAATTCTGATACTGAAGGAATGAAGACACTTTGGAAGGCTTCCCCTGCCCCAGCGAAGGCCCAGGTGAGATTAGGGGACAGAAATCTATAGTGGTGCTGGATTTTCTCCAGCTACATTAAGCAGCATGTGAAGAGGAGTGACTGGCAGTGGGGTGGTGGGAATAATCCCAGACTGCAGCTTGTCAGGGCAAGATCTTCAATAGGACAAAGGTGTGAGAGCCTCAAGAAAAGAAGACTGGCAGAAGACTGAACTGGTTCACCAAAGCATCAGGATGGGGAAAGGGAAAGACTGGAGCCAATGATGAACTGAGGGGCACAAGGATTGGGGGTCATGGTGAAGATGAAGAGCAAGGGCAGGAAATGCAAGGCACAGAGAGAAGAGGAATGACAACAGATTGGGATCAGAAAAAGGAATTTCAGAGTTCACAAACATGGAAGCGGTGCAATCTGGGGAGAGGGGGTGATACTGACCATCTGCTGAGGTGTATAGCTGAGGTGGTATGGGGGAGTAGATCATGGTAAATAAGTAAGCTGGAGGATGTCTGAGAGGATATAATTTTGAAGTCCTCTCGTAGGAGAGCAGGAGTTTTGGAGGAGAGAAACTGAGGCAGGCTCTGAACTATTTTAAGAAAGGAAGGAGATAGCTCTAAGAATCTTGATTGGGTAGTAGATATGGGTTAAATGAATCTCAAAGCAGGAGAGGTTACTGAGTGATGGTGGTAGGGAGAGAACCCAGAAATGGCAATGGGGAGCGAGGAGGATTCCAGCTTCCCCCTGTCCAGGATCCATGTGTCAGGGTTTGGGGGAGAGGGGCTGGGGTGAGAGTGACAGTGCAACCACCGGTGGAAATGGTAGCCAGGGAGTCTGTGTCATCAGGAGGGGGCCAGGGCTCAGTGAGTACAAGCAGATGGAAAAGATTGAAGGTGAAAGCAAGTTTACTACCTATGGAGCAGGCATTCTAAAGGGCACCAGGGAAAGACTGGCTCTGGTATTTGGCTCCAGGTCTGGAACTCCCCAGCTGCTTCTTTAGCTGCCTATTTTCCTTTAGAACCAAGGTTGTGGTTGTCCCTACGTATTCATTTGAGGGTTTCGATTATTTGCAGAACTTTGCTATAACCCTGTCTAGAGTGATCATGTAACTCATCCTAGTAAGTGATATTCCTGACCCTTCCCCATCAAATAACAGAGAACATAGCAGCTCTCACCCTTACACTTCACTCTGTTCTGGCTTTGGGGAAGAGCTTAACCTGAAAAGGGAGGCCACATCTACGTGGAAAGAAGTGCTCCTTTGGGGGGGGGGGGTACCTTTAAGTGTTGACCATTTGTTAACTGTGTTAACATCATTCTCTCCAATCAGAGACAACACCCACAACCAGGAGTCTGCCCTGTTCTTCCCATGCCTCTTTTCTCCTTCCATACAACTTCCCCACTCCAAATATGCTAAGCCAACAAGTCATTGACTCTGAAATGATTCCCAGAGCGATCCTGGTTTCCTGATCTGAATTGGACTCTCTCTCCCTCCTTCCTGACCCTACTTCCTGATGGCTGCTTTCTGCTGCCAAGCCCTGGTGTCGAGCTGTCATTTGTCAGCAATCATCTGGTCCAAGTCCCGTGTGATATAGTAAGGGGATCCTGTGCTGCCACATGGGGCCTGGGCCCAACCCCTTTGTACCTCCCATCTTTGTGACCTGGAAGAGTTTGGGGCCATGCCATCATCCACACCTTTCAGGCTCAGACTCAGGATGGCTTTCCCATTTCCTGGGGGACATATGCTGTACCAGCCCCCCCTCCCCAGTAGTCCCTCATGTAGCCAAACAGCAGAAAGAGGGGAAAAAGTCAGTCTTGATCACCACATCTGCATGCGAGTCTACAGGCCCAGATAGAGACCTAGGTGCACACCCATGAATTTCTCTGTGCATGGGACACATGTTCAGATACAGTCACTCCTTTTAAATGTCAAAAGCTGACTCCTTTTAAAAAAAATAGAAATATCTTAACAGGAGATTAAACCTTGCCCCTCCCGCCCCCAAGACCTCTCCTAACAGAAGAGAACTAGGAAAGGGGAACTGGAAGCAGAGAAAAAGGAGAAAATCGCCCAGCTCTGAGCCCTGAGGCAGAGAGCAGGCAGAGTGACGAGCATCGATGGCCCCAGAAGGAGAGTCCAGGACACACCATGTGGGAAGGAGAAGGCCAAGGACCTTACTCATGGTCTCCAGGGTCACACAGACTCTGGGATCTCAACAAAGGGTGTCTGAAGTGCCCTCATCAGGCAGAAGGATAGGGCTGGTTCTTCTGGGTCCCAGATGACAGAACGGGGTGGGAGGGGGGGTGGGGAGCAGATTTCATTTTGATTTCAGGAAAAACTTCTTAATGATTGTTAGAGCAAAGTAAAATGGAGATGGGCTTGGTGGGTTCCCTTCACTAGAGTTTTTCAAGGAAAAGCTAGATAACCCTTGCAGGGGCAGTGGATAGAGCACTCATTCAGGTACAAGGTGGACTCAACTGGCACCTCTTAACCTTAGCCAAGAGGGTGGAGGGAGTTGAGTTATCTCAAAACAAATGACTTGCCAGAGTGATGGATCCAGGTTCGAATCCTGGCTATCCCACTTACTAGGTAACCCTGAGTTGCATAAGGGCCCTCTCCCTAATAGGCCTGCCATCCTTGAAGCCTGGCAGCGCTTCCCCCACCATGTTACAAATCAGGACCGCAGAGGAGTCTCGTCACTATCACAGCATCTGCTCCTCCCTACTGGGCCTCTCTTCCCAAGCTGCCTTCACCCTTTCAGAGCTCGGCTACATGATCCACTTCAGGAGTCAGAGTGTAACAGGACCAGTGGCCACAGTCTTGGCTCCAGAACCAGGAGCAAGGTTCTGCCATCCGTGCCTGGCCCACTTTCTCCCACATTCCCCTGACCGGTAGCAGGTGAAGGCTGGGAAGCAGAAGGCAGCTTAGAAAGTGGAGGGAGCTCACTCACCTTTCTCTTCCAGCAGCAGCAGCAGCAGCAGCAGCAGCAGCAGCAGCAGCAGACAGCCCCAAGGCTGCAACAGCATCCCCCTGTGAGCTTCTGAGGAAACTGATGCACATACAGCCAGCTTTGGGGAGCTGGGCCTGAGTCTTCCCGAGCCTAGCAAGTCTAGGCATGCCCAAGGCAGATTTGTTTTTAGTCCAAAGAAGCTGTTGTAATACCTCCAGTCTGGTGTGATTCTGTTCCCTCACTCTGTTTCTCTCCTTTCCTAATAAGCTTTAAGGGCACTGTGTTGCTGCCAAGGCCAGGCTGACGAACTGAGGCTACGGGGAGTCTCCGAGGACCATGGGGCAAGACAGCTGAGGCAATTCTGATTCTGTTTCCATGGATGCAGTAGGTGGCTCCTGTTGCTTCCTTCATTGCTTCCCCCCATCCCCCCAACCTCCCACCCACCCCCATCCTTCCTCTTTTCCTTGGCTTGCTCCTCATCCATTCATACTGGCTTCAAAGCCACCTGAAAGAATTACCCCAACTTGCCTCCAAAGCCCCTTCCTTCCTCCAACTTTGGCCAGCTCCCCAGTTCCTCAGGGGGCTGCCCCACTGATGAGACACTTCTCTTGGAATCCCTCTTGGATCCTGAAAGAAAATGAAAGAACCAAGAACCTGGTTTCTCGATTTGTCTTCATCTTCTGGCATTTCCATTATAGACACACCGTAGAATCAGGGGTTTGTAGAGCTGGAACGGACACTCAGTCCTGCAAACATGGCAGAAAACTGGAACATTCTCCCCAGAGATCTTGGAGCTCTGGAAGACCCATTAGCCCAGAGGGTGTGGTGGGATGTAAAGCATCAGAAGATCTGAACTCTCTGTTCCCAACCCAGCCACTCACTCAATAGGTGCTATCCCTCTCTGGGCCTCAGTTTCCTTTTCTGTCAAATAAGAGAGTTGTGGTTAGATGAGCTTAAGATCCAAAGGTGCCTAGACCTTTGCTAGGTGTGATGGAAGCTACAAGAGAAGCTGAAGATTTGCCCAGGGAGGGACGATAAGGTCACACCTGAAATGATGAGTGAGCAAGCCAAGATGGCATGTGAGTAAATGTTCGATGGTGTAGGGATGGCATCCACTGAAGGAGATTATCAGCTGCCCTTAGGCCTCTGAAAGAACAGAGGCACCGAGTGTTAGAGCACTGGAAACGAGGAATGCCGGTGTCTCCCCCTTCCTCATATTCCTCGTTTCTTTAGGCCAGTAATTTTCTGTTGCATCGTGGACCATAGTTGGTTGAGCTATTCCTCAGCTGATGAGCATCTTCTTTGGTTCCAGTTCTTTGTGATTATAAATGTAGGGTTCCCCAAAGCCTTTTGGGACACCCTGTAGTTTGCTCTGTGTGTGTGTGTGTGTGTGTGTGTGTGTGTGTGTGTGTGTGTGTGTGAGGGGGCTTTCTTTTTCTCATTGACCTTCTTAGAGTATATGCCCCAAAGTGGAATCTCAAAATCAAAGAGGCTGGAAATTTTCACCACTTTCTGAGTATTTTTACAAATTCCCTTCCGGAGTTGTTGACTCAAGTCACCAATTCTGCACCAATAGTCTTTCCTCCGACATCGATCGTTCCTCTCTTTTGTTATCTTGGCCAATTTGCCAAGTGTGGGGTCCGGGCTCCTCACGCTCCTCCACAGCTCTCCAGCCCTATGCCCTCTGGGGGTGGGGGAGCCCTTTCTCTCCTCTCTGAGGCCAAAATAAAAGTTGTCTTTCTAGGCATAACTCTCCGGCTCCCCTCCCCAGCTGTGATCACCCCTGGAGGGTGAGGGCATTGTTTAGCACGGTCCAAGAACTTCTGAAGGACACTTGGAAGCCTCTTCATGCTTAATTAAGCACTGATTCCCCGTTTACCACAACCAGATGAAAGAGCTAGCTTTGTTCCTCATGCCCCTCCACACCTTGGCCTCTTTTAAGTCTAAAGGAACGGGGTGGGGGTGGGGGGCAGGAATTATTTGGACTAAACATGGCAAACCCTGCTGAGCTGCGCAGCTTGCACCCAAACAGGAATCCCTTCAACTGACGCCTTCCAAAGCAGAGGGCTTAGCCTGGCCCCTGCATTTCCCAAATCAGCCCTCACCACTTTGAGGTCACACATATTGTAGGGAGGTTTAAAGCAAAGATAAATCTGCTTCTTTTGCTGAAGGGAAAAGTGGGGAGGGCAGGGCCAACCACAGAAGGCACCCGAATGGCATCTAGGGTCAAGGTTTTACCTGAGCCCCCTTGGACTCTGGGACTGCTGGGACTCCGGCTTCACCCATTTTCTGGGTCACTCCTTTTCAGCTCTATGCCCTCTAGTGCCCTTTACACACTTAACAGATTTTATTTCAATCACTAATTGCAAAATTGAACACAGTCTTCTGTCTACTCTGAGATCTCAGTTGTATGCAGCAGTTCAAAAAATCCCCATCTCACACACACACACACACACACATGCACACTCATACACACATGCACGCAGGCATACTCAAAAATGCGTACACACTCACACATGCATACATGCTCATACACACATGCACACACTCAAATACACAGAT
>NW_020944349.1:40246-56485 GCF_900497805.2 Vombatus ursinus | reverse complement strand
GAATGAATCTGTATGTGATTGAGTGTATGCATTGTGTGTGTGCATGTCACACAATATGCATTCTTGCACACTCATACACATGCATGCATACTCGCATACATGCCCATTCACACATACACACATATACACTCACAGACACACACTTTCCAACACATATGTAGTTGTACACTTATACACACTCTCACACATGCGTGCACATTCACACACTCTCAAATACACACACACACACTCACACAAACATTCAACACACACGTTCGTACATGCATACATGTATGCTTACACATGTGTGTACACGTATAATACTCACACATGCATACACCATCAGACATACACACTCTCACACATATACATGCACACATGCTCTCCCACATTCACACATGCATGCACACACATTTGTTCTTGGGCACTGAATTATTCAGTCTTTTAGTTGTCATTGATTCAGCGCCTGCTGTGAGGTCGACCCATTGCTAGATGTTTGGAAAGTCAATGTAGAGACTGGGATTTGTTTGGGGATCATGTTAGTGTTATATTGAAAACCTAGAACTTGTCCAGAGGAAGATGGCCAGGCTAAGGGGACTTAAAGCCACAAAATACACATTGAATGAAATAAAGGCATTTAGCTTTTGCAAAGAGAAAACTCAGCAGGGATACAATCTGCGATGTTGCTGTACAGACCAAAGATGCAACCTTCTCTTGAACCTCAAGAGGCAGTGGAGCAATAGCTGGAAACTCTGATAGGCTGGGGCAGATTTTTAATTTACTATAAGGAAAACCTTCCCATTGATTTCTGCCATCCTGAAATGAAGCCAAGTTCTCTGTCCCTGGAGATCTCCTGGGATGAACACGCATTTTTAGAGGGAATTCACACTTTGGGGGATTGGACTAGATGTGATCTTCAAGGTCTCTGTCATTCTCAGACTCCGCGATTCCAAGAACTCATCCCTAAGGCAGTCATCAGATGAACAATAGTCCAAGGCAAGTCTCAAACCCAGCCCTACCCAGGAGGCCAAGGGAAACTCACGGTCTCAGCTCGTTAACATTCCCAGTGCTTTCTCTCACCTGTAGGTTCACCCTCAGGCCCCTGCCTTTGCTTCCATCTTTAGCAGTTCTTTTAAAGATATAAAATTGCTCAGTGAGGTCCCTGTGCAGCCACATCTGTCTGCTCAGACCATTCCCATTTTCATCACCATTGGAATCATTCTTGGTTTGGTCATCAAAAACTATGTTCTTCTTGTCCTCCTCAAGTGAACTTATCCCATAAAAATCATGGGATCTTACTCATCTCCCCATTAGAGTGTGAGTTCTTTGAATAAATGAATGAATGAAGCATTTATTAAGTGCCTACTAAGTGCCAAGCACCGTGCTAAGCTCAGGGATACAGATAGCGATGGTTCCAATGAGCTTCCTTTCTAATGGAAGAGACAATACCTAGGGAAGGTTTCCGCTGCAAGTCTGATGGAAATAAAGGTCCCATAGTCCTTGGGAGCAACCAGAAAGCAAGTGCTCTGGCCTTCTTCAACGTTATTTTCCTTCCTTTTTGATGTTGAGCCATTGGACAGTGCCAAGAACCCTCCTTGAGAGCACAAAGTCTTTCTTTTGTTTGTTTTTGTTTTTTACCTTGCGTTGGTATCTCCAGTGTTTAGCTTAGCGTCTGCACATAGTGAGCAAGTCTAACGCTTGCCAATTGATTGCTTGCTCAACCTTTCTCTGAACAAGACCCCAGGCTCCACCTCAAATTGTTGTTGCCCTTTTATGGCCTGCCTGGTCCCTAAGGTTCCTGTCATTTCTGCTGCAGTAGGCAGTCTGTATGAGTGACCAGAATCTGACTCACAAAAGAGATCTATCTACTTGTTGCTTCTTCCAACTTTGGACAATAAGGCCATCACTGAATTGAAGGCCCCCATCACTAGTGTCCCCTGCCTCCTTCAAGCTTTAGGATCTTCTCCTCCAGCTCCTCCTCCTGTAATACACTTTCCCCACAGTATCTCTTGTTGCTGCTGCTGCTTTTACGAATAGCTGACAGATCTCTGTTTAAAGCACTTTTCATGTGTTATATCACTTGATCCTCCCAACACTCCTGTGTGAGATGGGTGCTAATATCACTCCCATTTTACAGATGTAGAAACTGAGAGAAGATCTGGCTTGCCCAGGGCCCCCCAGCTGGCAAGTGTCTGTCTGCGTTTTGATTCGTGATTCCAAGCCCAGGCAGCACTGTGCCTAGTACCCCCTGTGGGGGAGCCTCACCCAAATGCTCTGCACGAGACTGCCCTGTCTGCTTGGAGGATTCCCACACAGCAGTATGTCTTCTCAACAGACAATCCCACCTCACTGTGCCTTTCGAGTGAGGTTCTCATCCAAAGGACCCTTCCACTGCCACTTGTGACTCCTACGACAGTCACAGCAGTCCCTAGGAGGTCGGGCTTTTTATTACCCATACTCGGCAAATGTGCATAAAGACGGTGAATGTTACTCTTCTGAGTTCTCAAGCCACATAATGTATGTAAAGTGCTTTGCCCACTGTAAAACCCCATAGAAATGCCCGTGATTGTGGTTATTATGTCCTCCCACCTACTACTCTCTGTGGTGTCTGGCTTAGCAGTTGTATGTGGGCAGTTTTCTCTCCCCTCAACCCCCCTCCCCCGCCTCCATTTTCAATTTAAATCCTGGCTATTGTGAGGCATGCCAGCCCTTTCACTTTTTCCTCTAGCAAGGAGACCAACCTACATTTTGTACACATGGAGTTGTTAATTAGCACTAGAAGAAGCACACACGTAGCGAGATCTCGGCAGGGCATTGGAACATTCTTCTCTTCCTCCCGCCCCAGTTCCCCATACCTGCAGAAACTAAAATCCTTCGTTCCCTTTGGCTCATGCTCCCAACTTTGCCTGCTGCTCTGGCTGCACCTATTTGCGACAGGAGCTCTGACTCTGGGGACTTCTGAGAGACCCCCAACCCCTTAAACATATTAGTTGTACTTAACTGTTCTCTGGGAGAAGACCTTCTGAAGAACCCTAGCTTCCAGCCACTTCTCAAGTATTCCTTTTTCTCTTACCTGCTCAGACCTCTAGTGAGACCCAATCAATCTACTTGGGGCTTGCCTCCCGGCTGGCCCTCCATCTCTAACTGCTTAGGGCCTTACTAATGGTAGCAGCTCAGAGAGCCTCATGCAGGGCTTTCCGGCAGAGGTGAAGATCCTTTAACGTGGTCCAAATGAGTGTGAGCCATATAGTTACGTGACCAAACCCCTAAGTGAGTGGATGACAGCCTGTCTCTTCTCTCTTATTGAGGTTTTTCTGCCTTCAGGGCCAGGTCTAGGCTGCTAGGTTAAGCCTGACTCCACAGCCCTGAGGAAGGGGATTGTCCATCAAGTCCGAAAACTCCTCTACAACTCTGGGATGGGGATGAGTCATCTCACATAGACACAGGACGGGCCACCCTGGAAGGTCAACTGGGCACTTTATAGTGCCACTACCTACCTTATGATCCTCAGAAAGGGATCCCTGGAGAATGGAGCCTAATTAGGCTGGCCTAATGAGCTCTTTCCATTTCCACCCCACTGTCTGTCTGATACTTGGAGACAAAAGTAAGGCACATCTTCAACTCCTGAGTCTTTGCATCCCTGAGTATGTTTTGGAGGGAAATTCCATAAAGATTCCTTAATTGAGTTAGAATTTCGAGGCTATTGTGCCATGCAGCTTGGCTCTGCCTGCCAATTGGCAGGAGTGTAGCTGAAGTGCCATAGAATGCAAACATCAGAGTGATTAAATGTGCCTGCAGAGCATAATTGAGGACCTGAATAAGAGAAAAGAAAATGAATTGATTTTCTGCAGGGCCAGAAAAACAATCATTGAGACCTAAATAATGGGCTTTGAAGCCCTCCAAAGGAGGAATGGCCAGCCCACAGTGACGCCAAAAGAAAGAAGGAACCAGCCCTGGTGGGGGGGGGGGGTCTTTTGATTCTCTTATCATTTTTACAACTTTAATGTCATTATTTAATAAATGCACATCAAGTGAAAAAAAAAAAGCCTATCAAGCAAAGAAGAGCCTCTCTCAGAGGCAGGCTTCTGTCCCCCATCTCCAGAGGTTTCCCCTTCCCCCCATCAGAGTTTTAGGAGGCGCTATGCATTGCTGGGTGAGACGTTCCTCCCACTCCATCACTGGATGACCACCTGCTGGAGATATCGCAGAGCAGATACTTGCGTTGGACCAGCAGCTGGGCTGACTCTGAAGGTCTGTCACTCTTAAAGGTTCCTTTTGGACTCAGATGTCTATCTATATGGGTAAATGCAGAGAGTACAGCTAATTAATAAAGAGAACTACACATCTCCACATAGTTGAAGGACCATTAATAATAATAGCAGCTAACATTTATAGATGGCCCACTATGTGCCAGGCTCTATGCTAATCACTTTACAATTATTACTTCATTTGATCCTCATAACTACTCTGGGAGGTAGGTGCCATTATGACTCCCATTTTACAGATGAAGAAAATGAAACAGATAGCTGTTCAGTCAATGACTTGCCCAGGGTCACACAACTTGGAAGTGTCTGAGGCTGAGTTTGAACTCAGGTTTTCTTGACTAGGCCTGGTACACCATGCACTGTGCAACCTAGCTGCCCCAGCTCCCCATTAGAGGAAAGATAGATTAGGCTATTTCTGCTTGGTCTCAAGGAGTGATAGGCATGAGTTACAGGGAGGCAGATTTCAGTTCAAGACAAAGAAAAACTTCCCAATAACCCAGGATTTCCCAAAGTATAAAGGATTGCCCCCACGGTGATGCATAATGAGCTCCCTCCTCACTGAAGGTCTCAGGCAGAAGCTACATCACTACTCACCAAGGATGTTATGAGAGGGAGGAGCTTGGATTCCAGGCATCATTGGCATCATTCCACTGAAATTATGTGTGGACTCCACAAAAGATTCCTAACACATGCCGTAGTAGAAGGCCCATTGGCTATCAAGTCAGAAGCTCTAGGTTGAGTCTCCTATGGCCATTTCTCTGAGCCCCACTTCCCTCATCAGTAAAATGGAGGCAGTACAGTACGATCAAATGAGATCACACCTGTAAAGCACTTACCATAGTATCTGGCATAAAGCAGGCACATAACAAGTGCTTGATCCCTTCCCCCTTCCCCAGTACATGCACTGCCTACCTCATAGATGGGGTGTTATGAAACTCCAAGGAAAAAAAACTTTAAAAAGAGAATGAAATCATGTACATGAGAGGGCTTTGTAACCCTAAGATGAGCCTGAAATGTTAACTGCAATTCTTAGAAGATGTAAAGGATGGGCAGGGTGACCTCTGAGCTCTTTGTCAATGCCAAGGAGATTGATTTGGGGGTGTCAACCACTCACTGACTGGCACCTCTCATGTGGGTGCACATTAACACTTCTGATGAAGCTGTGGAGCACTTGTTATTGTGATAATGTGTGATAGCATTGATTTTTCTATGTATTAAGCCCTAAATATATGATCCTGTTAGACACCTACTGTGTGCCAAGCACTGGGGATACAGAGACAAAATCCAAACAGCCTCTGCCCTCAAAGACCTTCTTCCCATTGACCGACCTGACCTGAACCTGTCATAGATGGTGGGAGGCAGAATGGGGCGGTGCATTGGCTAAGGATCCACCTTTGGAACCAGGAAGATCTGGGTTTAGGTCCCTCCTCTGACACACCTGGCAGATCACTTCACCTTTCCATGCCCCAGTTAACTCTCTAAGACCAGAAGTTGCAGAAAAGGTGGCAATCTGCATTGGTAAAGGGAGTTCCCACACCTGGAAGATCCCTAAACCAATGAAATCACAGGTCCAATCCTTGTCCCTCTGAGATGTTTAGGATCATAGATGCAGAGCAAAAAGGGGGCCTCAGGCTCAGGAAGGGTCTTCTGACTTGCTCAAAGTCACACAGAGAGTAATTGGCAGGGCCATGATTTGAACCCAGATCTTCTGACTTCAAAGGTCTAAGGGGAGAAGTAGAGAAGTTGCTTACCATCTGGGGGTTCAGGGATGGTGCTGTGGAGGAAGAAGTAACATTTGAATTGTGTGTTCAAAGATAGGAAATCGGGGCAGCTAGGTGGTGCAGTGGATAGAGCACCAGCCCTGGATTCAGGAGGACCTGAGTTCAAATCCGGCCTCAATCGCATAACACTTACTAGCTGTGTGACCCTGGGTAAGTCACTTCACCCCATTGCCCAACCCGAAAAACAAACAAAGATAGGAAATCGCTAAGGGCAAGGAGGAGGTGGAAGAGGACATTTCAGGCATAGGAGACTGTGTGAACTAAGGTATGAAGGTGAGGAGACAGAAAATAGGGAGCGTGGATGGAAATAATATGAGATGAGCCTGGAAGGAAGGATGAGGTGGGCAGATCATGGAAAGCCTGGAACGGCAGCCAAAAGAAGCCACTGAGAGCTTTGCAGCAGAGGAGTGAGAAGGTCAGCTTTGTACCTACAGGAGATCATTCTTACAGTTGTTTGGATAGAGCGAAGGCAAGAGTCAAGATGTGGGGAAGGTGGTGGGAAGCTCCAGCGGGGGGCTGCAAGCACACTAGATCTCTTATTTTTCTTTCTTGCTAGTCAGTAATAACTTGTCAGTAATTTCTCTTTGAGCTCCTACTGTGCGTCCAAACTTGTAGGTGTTGTGAGAGGGACCAAATCCCTGCCTTCAAGGACTGTGGTCTCCATGAGGAAACTGAGGCATACAAACAGGGCAGGACTTGAGAACAGCATACGATCTAGGGCAAGATTAGGTGGTGTGAACTCCGAGAGACCTCTGAGTTCAGAGAAGCCAAGGAATGGAAAGAAGTGGGCTGGAGCATTCGCTTGCAGTTGAATGCATTCGTAAATTTCCATTGAATTATCCAGGACTCATGGAGCTGTAGGTACACCAGGTCCAACACACCACTGGCCTTTGGAGTGTTCTCAGTGGAATTTGATGGTGGCATGGAGGAAAAGAGGGCAGACTGGATTGGAGTGGGAAGTTTAGCTCTGCCACCAGCTAACTGGGAGACCTTGGGCAAGTCACTGTACCTTTTTGAGCCTCAGTTTCCTTCTCTGGAAATGTGCCTCTAAGGCTTTCAGACAGCTGCTACCTGCTGTGATGGGGAAAGATAAATCAAGTCGGACACAGAGAGATTTAGCCAAAAGAAAGCTGGATGTAGCAGGGAAGCCCTGGGCCTCACTTAAGTTGTGCATTTTGCTATGACACACACACCTGACAAGAATAAACAGCAATAGTTAGTGGGGGTTGTTTTATATTGGGTTCTGTTCATCGTGTCCCAGAGGAGCCTGAGAGAGCTGAGGAATGCTGGGCTCCCCGGCCATGAGCACCCTGTGCTGGTTCTTCCTGCTTGCCAATCCAAACGGAGTTCATTCAGTGCATTGACTGAAGCCTTCTCTAGGTGAGGCTTAGTGCTAGGCACTGGGAGAAGGGGAGAGGGGCCACCTGGCTGAGGAAAATCCTGTCTACCCACGAAGAGTTTATCATCTAGCTGTGGAGGGGGGGGGGGATGACAAAATTGGGTGTGATGGAAAGAGAACTAAGAGTCCAAGGAGCTGGGTTCTAGTGGTGGCTCTCTCTGCTGCTTCTCTCTCTCTGTCTCTCTCTGTTTCTCTGTCTGTCTCTATCTCTGTCTGTCTCTCTCCCTCCCTCTTCTTTCTCTCTCTCTGTCTCTCTGTCAGTGTCTCTCTGTCTCTGTCTTTTCTCCCTCCCTCCCCCCCCATCTGTCTCTCTATTTCTCACCTTGGGCAACTCCCTTCCCCTCCTCTGGCCATGGATTTCCTCCCCTGTCCCATGAAGACTCAATGACCTTAGCAATCCCTTCCAGCTCAAAACCCTAAGACCCTAAACGGGCAACTATGAACAGTGATAAGCCAATACAGAATGTCTTAAGTGCCACAGGTGAGATAGAAACCAAGAACTCTGACTGGGGAAATGGGAAAGAAGGTGGCCTTTCAGCCAGCTGGGCTTTGCATGATGGCTCAGATTGGGACTTACCCAGATGGAGAGGAGAGTGTTCTAGGTGGTGGGCAATGTAAGAAGAAAGGTGAGTAGCAGCCAAGTCCTGGGCAGGCTCATCTAATGGTCCAGCTGGGCTAGAGCCCACGGTGTATAAAGAGGAGTTGAAGCCAGGCTAGAATGGTAAGTCTGGTCTAGGTAAAGGAAGGCCTTGAATGCCAGATTGGGAATTTAAGACTCAGTAGTGTGGAAACTGGGGCACCATTGAAGGTTCCTGAGAGCAGGGGATTAACCTAGTCAGAGCAGGACCAGCACATAAAATGGGGATAAAAATGTGCACAACCTACTTTGGAGGGTGCCTGTGGCCAAAGCGCTTCATAAACTTTTAAATGCCTCTGGCTGTGATACTTCCTTGAATCCTTCCCAAAGCTGAGATTTTATGAGCATGGGTACTCTCTCCAAGCAGACCATAGCCCCCAAGCCAGTGAAATCTCAGCTCCTGGAAGGGTTAGAGGAAGAACAAAAGCCCAGAGGCATTTTAAAGTCCAGAGTTTCTGGGGGTGAAAGATTCTTTGCCCTGGAGCCTATGTGGTGATGAGACTCCCCTCACTTGGCTCAGCTGGTCCAGCTTGGACTCTCAACTTAGACTCTACTGACAGAACCTTCAAGAATTCCAGGGCTCCTCCATACCACGGCGTGGCATTGGAGGAAGCCAACGATGGAGGGCTGCTATGATCACTACTTGGCCATGGAGAGGCTAGCTGGTGAGAGAGGGGCCTTTGGGAACAGGAGCTGACTTTGGGGTTAGGGCTTGATGTGTTTCCAATTTCCTCCTCAGCCAAGGACAGGAAGGGAACTCTAGGAAGGGACCAGGAACCAATCTTTAATCTCCCAGATGCCAGCTCTGTAGGAGTTTGCCTCCCTCTTTCTCCAAAGCAGACTGCCTCTAGGATACCGTTTGCCTCACTGCTGCAGAAACCCCCATCTCCAGCTTTGGATCCACAGACTCGGAGAAGAAGCTTGTGAGCTTGGAGCAGCCACCCCAATTGGAATGCAGTTTCTCCCTCATCCACAGGGAAGCTAAGTTTCTGCTTCATAGCAGATTGAGCCCCAATTCTGATGGCCTAGGAAGATTTCCTGTAATGCCAACACTGTATTCCTGTGAAGGAGTAGAGGAATTTCTGGCTACAGGGGGGACATGTGGAAGAAATGACTCCTAGAAAGTGTCCCCATAGCATACCAAGTGGCAGCTGGTCTCCTGGGTTAGGCAGTTCCCCCCAAATTACCCCAATTTCTGTACCGTTAAGTCTTTACACTCTCCAGGCTGGCATTCAAGGCCTTTCCTAACCCAGCCCAAACTCACCATTCTAACCTTGCTCCAACTCCCCTTTAGTTACCCTGGGCTCTAGCAAAGTTGGACCAAGAGGTAGTAACCTCCAAGGGAAGAAATAGAGGCCTGGGGAAGGGAGAGAGAAGACAGCATTTAGACTTTCTGCAACGTTGTTGAGACAAAATTGTTTTATTTTTTAAAAGGTCAAAGGCAATTTTTATTTTTTAAAAATTTATTTTAGATGGATTTGGGATTGGACAGCTCTCATTTTTTAAGCAAAGTGAGTTTAAGGGCTGGAGAGGGGATGCGTGTTCATTGTCTGTCACTGATGAATTCAGTCAGTTGGTTAGTGAGTGGCTAGGCCACTGAGGCAGGGCTGGGGAATTGAGGAATGCTGGTGGGGGCAACCAATCCAGTCTGGGAAGGAAAAGAAATCATGTGTGTTTTTCAAATCTGTTACGTACTTTTCTTTTTTTCCATCAAATGTTTGAAAATGATCCTCTCTGGCCAGTTTACTTCATTATGGACTGGCTAAGGCAGCAGCTGCTCCTATATACTTCCTCCCCAACTAACTTTCCAGCAGCATCTGTAGTACCCTGCAATTCAGGTCTCTGAATAGCTCTTCAAGAAATGCTGCTTGCCCAAAGCCAGGGATACTCCAGGGCCATACCCGACCTGCCCCCGACTCAGATCTGGCCCTCCCAGAGTGCTGTTGACCTTGGACTTGGAGATGCCTTCTAAAAAACAGGTAACATTGCAGCCATTGGAGTGGAGTCCTTCCCCCACAGCTTGGAGGCTGAGCCCTGCCCCCTCTGCCTCCTTCGTCCTAGGGGTAAGCTCTCACACATTTGAACCATGTAAAAAGTAAGGAGAATGGAGGGGAACGAAGTTTTAAGTCATATTCAGATTAAACCAAAGAGAGAGCTGGGACATGGAACACTTGTGAAGATCCCACGCTCCTAGTGGGAATTGTTGGTATTAAAAGGAGTACTCTAAGAAGCTCAAACATTAGCATCTGTTCCTGCCACCTTTCTGTTATTTCAGTATTATGATTCATAGGGATATAGCAAACAGTTACCCTGGGGAATAACAAAAATGTGGCCACTGGATTTGGGACCTGGTTTTTGGACAGAGTAGGTAAGGGGAGTAGTGTGTGGAGGGGTAGAGAGTAAGCTGGTAAGAGGTTCATACAAATATTCCGACCAACTGCCCTGTGATCTCATTGATGTGTGCACATCGGTTTCAACCATGCTGATTATGAACCCCACTAACATGCATGCACGTGCGGGCATGCACACACATACACAAACACACACACACACACACACACACACACACACACTCATGACTGCCAATCCTGGACAATTCTTGTCCATGACTTCTCATAAAATCACCACAAGTACTGGTGGAGGCATGCCTCCCCTTTCTCCTGACATTACAGATACCAGTGGTGTTATTCTCTGCCATCATCACATCTATAAAACCACTAAATATTCCATGCAGCTCAGCTCATTGAAGATAGCAGAGCTGGAGATCCTGACACACTTGGGATGCAGCCTTGGCCTCTCTTTGCTGGTACAGCTCATACCCCATCTACACAATCTAATTCCAGTGTGACTTTCGTTCCTGTTCTCCCACTTCTCTTGTACCCTTGAATGAGGGAGACGTTGTTACCTTGTGGCAAAATAAATCAATGAATAGAGTTTGTTAGACTCAGGTCAAAAGCAGAACTCTAACCTTGAATGTAAATAGTTTTGATTTCTTTATTTTTCATTGTTCCAAAAAATGGGAAGTGGAATGTTCTCTTGCAATTGCTGAAAGGTGAAACATTCTTAGCTATTTAACAAGTAGAAATTATAAAAAACAAGTATCTCTTGCTAGCTCTTATCTGCGGCTCTGATATTCAAAGTAATAAGTAAACATCTTCCAATCCCAAGAACATTTATTAGGGACATGAAATATATGGAAAGAAACAAATAGGTTTGCATATAGAGACAGAGACAGAGAGATATAATTGTCAATGACATATGGGCCGAGTTCTTCTATTACTATGGCCCATCCTTATTTTAGTGATAGCTAAAAGGAGCACTCTGTCTCATCCCTGTCCTCCCAGAACTGAACATGATAGAAATTCCTAGAAGGTCAGAGGTGGCAGGGCCCTCGGAGACCATCTAGTCCAACCACCTTATTTGAATGACTGGGAAGCTTGGCTTCGAACCCAGATCTCTACATCCATGGCCCACAGTGCAGGGAGAAGGTGTTGTTCTCAAAGGCTGCAGTCACAGAGTCAGAGGGATTGCAAAGACTGAAAGTGGGAAGGACCTCAGAGATTTTCCAGTCCAAAGCCCTTGTGCTCCCTCCAGCTGTGGAAAGAGGCCCAGAGGGGAACGGAGTGGCCTGAGCTAGCTACCATCAGAGTCCATGCTCCTCTCCTCTTCTCATAGCCAATCATTTGTCAAATCGTGACCCTTCCACCTTTACATGAGCTTTTCTTTCCCCTCCCTTCCTGGCATAGACTCTCCATTTCTCTTGTTGGACTTATTACAAGAGCTTCCTAAGAACTCCTCTTTCCTCCCCTCTCCATCAGGAGGCCAGAGTATGAATCTTGTCTCAGACTCTTCTGAGTCTCAGCCACACATCCTGCTCTCTCAACCTCGCTCAGGTGCCCTGTCTGGAGAAGGAACAGAATGACCCTGGTCCTCCCTACTTTGTAGAGGCATTAGGAGGAAAACATTGTGCAAACCTTCAGACACTGGAGAAACGGGAATTAGTGTTATCCCTTCTGTCCACTACACAGTCGTCTGGGTACACAACTCTGCTCATGTCGATGGAACTCTGGCCAAGCCCCTTAACCTAGCATTCAAGACCTTCTATAATTTGGCCGCTCCATGATGCAGCTGCCAAAAGAATCTTCCTAAAGCACATCACCGCCCAACTCCCTGCTTATCACAAATCTTTCATGACTCTTGAATTAGATACCGTATCTTCACTGTGGCATTGAAAAGTCTTGACTCCCTGGCAGGAGCGTCACTGTGCCTAGCATACTTACTGTACTTCTCGTGCATAGTATCCTTTCAAGAACTCCAGATTTCTACCCCACGGGGTTACTTGCTGATCCTCAAACAGAGTATACTGTGTTTCACCTCCCTGCTCATGCACAGGCTGTACCTCCAGCCCAGGATGCCCTCCTACCTCTTGGGGCCATCCTTGTTTGCTTCCTTGTTTGGTCTGGTCCTAGGATTTCATTGGCTTGCTGATAAACAACTGTTCTGCCGTTTAGAGTTTTAAGAGTGCTGGATGTGCCGGGACACTGAGATGTGAAATGACTTGCCCAGGTTCACTGACGTAGCCTATGTCAGAGGCAGGACTTGAACTCAGGTCTTTCTGACTCCAGGGCTGAGTCTATATTTGAACTGATTATTCTTTCCAATAGAGAGGCAACTTCTTGTAACTAATTATTCTTGCTAACTAGGCTCTAGTGGTTTCAGCCCATTAAAGGAGTGCCAGCGCAATACCCTGGGCTAAAGCTCCAGGTGCCCTACCCTAGGCCCAGCTTTGTCTTGGAATGTCAGATTCTCCAGGTTTAAAATGATGCCAACAAGACTTACATTACCTATCTCACATGGAGGGGTGTTGTGGAGATCAAACGAGATGCTTTGTACAACCGTAAACTGCAAAGGATTCTGGAGGGAGGTGAGGGATGTGACCATGGGGCCAGCAGATCAAGGAGACGAAGGAGGTGACCTGAGGATGGGGATGGGGGCGGTTGGGGGGGCAAGCTCAGATGTTTGTCAAAGGATGATTTTTATAACAAATTTAATCAGGGAGTAAGGGCTGCTTGTGGATCCCCCAAACCTGCTCTGTCTTTGTTAGGATCACAGATGGCCTTTCCAGTGTGGGCAGCACTTTCCCCACAGCGCTGAAGTCAAGAGATCTGGGTTCAAATCTGTACCTTGGCTAGGTGCCCATGGGCCATGTGTCCCTAATGCTCTTGCCCAATTAGACCCTTGCTCTCTGACTCTATTTGACCTGTGGGTGAAGTATTCACTTCTCTGATCCTCAGTTTCCTCCTCTGTAAAATGGGAATAATTCTTGCACTCCCTATCGACTGCAAAGGGTTGGTAGGAAGAAAAAGTGCTTTGGAAAGCCTACAGTGTTTGTGAGTGAGCAGGAGATCCCATTTTTCTTCCCCGGGGCTGTAGCCTGTAGCCTGTAGCCTGAAAGTAACGCGAGCCTCCACGTCCAGCTGCTGGGGAACAGAGAGGAGGATGTGAGAGAGGCCTCCGCAAGCCTACTTGGGCGAAGCTCCCCTGGGCCCTGGGGCAGGTCTAAGCGGTGCCTCCAGGCCGGGAGCTGATGGGCACGGCCCCCGGAGCCCACCCTGCCCTTTCGGAGAAGCGACCGCACGCTCTCGCTCCCTGGCTCCCTGGCTCCCTGGCTCCCTGGCTCCCTCGCTCCCTGGCTCGTGGGACCTGGCCCTCAGGATGGGCTGTAGTAGCAGCTGTTCCCCTGCACCTGTCAGTCCATCTCTCATCCCAGTTTACATCCAAACTCTCCCCCCCCCTCCCGCCCCCCTTCTCCTGCCAGGGTTTTCTTCCAGATGGCCATTCACTTATTCTCACCCCCACTTTGGGCCTTTGTCCTTCTCATCTGATTTCTTTTCCTTCCCTTGTTTTTCTCCACCTCCGCCGCCGCCGCCCCCAAGCCCCCACCAAGCCCCCACCCTCTTGGTTCGTACTAGTTTCCCATCTAGTGATTCTTGTACCTGAGATGAGGAGGGGTCGAAAGGCCAGGTTCCTGTCGGGTGTGGCCAGGGAAGAAATCTTCCCTGAGATGTCCTGATGTTCCTGCCCCGCTTGAGGACTGGCTGCTGTGGGGGGCAGGGAGGGCAACAGCTGGGGGAAAGGGGGCAGGGCGGACTCAGAGGTGTGACTGGCAGGCAAAGGAAGCACACCCCAGGAGACTGCGAGGCTTCTAAGCTGCTGAAGGCCTGGCAGCTGCTGAGGAGGCTGAGGGTGGAGGACTGGGGATTTGGCTGACAGGGGAGGAAGCAGGGGGCAGGCGGGGTACTGGAAGCTTTCTGGGCTGCTGAAGGAAGAGGAAGGGCGCCCAGGGATTAAGCTACCAGCACAGTCCCTGCTGGGGACAGAGCCGAGGAGGGGAGCAGTTGGGCCTTGGGACAGTGTCCACTGAACTTCTCATTTGAGTGAAAGCCCCAATAGCTCCACTCTCATTAGAAGCTCTGCTCAGATCTTTTGGGGATCCTTAGAGGTGTGGGTGTTGCCAGGTGGGAGAAGGAGGAGAGGGGTGTGGGGTTGGAGTCCGTTCTACAGAGAAGGGGTTTGTCCTTTGGCAGGAGGAGGCCCAAGTAAGAACTAGACTAGAGAAATGGATTTGGAGGGGTCCTTCCTGGGGCCAAGCACAGACTGGTCTCTGGGGGTGAGGGAGACAAGGAGTCACCTTGAAGCTTCAAACATCCCTCCGAACCCTGACAAAGAGGCTTCTGGAGAAAGCTGAGCTAGTTACCTTAGCTCGGCTAACTGTGGGGATTCTTCCAGATAAAGATAACCTTTTCCTTTATATCCCTAGTCTTGAGCTCTGTAGTCACACCCACCTCATCCCCTCCCCAAGTCACATATAATAGATTTAGAACATCCTCAGTTTGGCTCAGAAAGTCAGACCCTTGGAAAGCAATTCGAGTCAGTTCAATGGGAAAGGACTCCATTTCCCAGGAAGCCTGGGCTCATTGGAAGAGAACAAGGTGCCTATTACACATGTTTATTAAGTCCTTGATATGTATAAGGCACTGAAATGCAGGGAGATTCGGTGGGAGAAGGAGAGGACAGGCATAGGCCCCTGGGATATCACAGCTATGTCAGGGTTCAAGGGCCTGTGAGGAGAGCCGATGTACCTGAGATTTGCCTAGTGATCAAAATATCCAGAAATAGTTCTTTCTGGTCTTGGAGTGTAAGGGGAAGGAAGGGTGAGTTTGCAAGGAAAGAGAAAGATCCAAGGGACCGGGTTACAGGAGGAGCCAGTCCCACTAGAGCTGAAACACGGAGGACCTGGAATGCTTTTGACTCAGTTAAACTGAACTGAGTAACGTGAGACTGTGTATCTGTAACTTAACGTCTCCTGTATAGATTTATAAAAGGAGATTCTCTCCCACAGGGATGACGTGGTTTGTGCACTTTAATTAAGCAGCTGTCTGGGAGGGAGGGCTGCTGAGATGTAGTGGACAGGGTGGAGGAGACTTCTGCAGAAGTAAAGGCTGAGGTCCTAGGGGTGGTCTTGGAAGAAGTCACCCTCTCTTTCTTCTGATGGTGGCAGAGGAAAGTGAGCCAGGCTTTGGCAATGAGTCTTCTGTTCGGGACTTCCCTGAGCCCGGTGCCATCCCAACTTCCAATGCTCTTTACGTTCCCACGTTTCTGTCTATAGAAAGAACGTAGACTTCCCCTTGGATGTCCCGCCAACAGCTTCGGCGGAAAAGCTCGCTTCACACGACTGAGCCCTCCGAGCCCTCCCCCTGCCCCCTCCCTCCTCCCTGATCCCCAACCTCTTCAGTCACTCTGTCTCCCTTCACATCTTTACACCCATTTTAGTGATTTAGGTCATGAAGGGTACTCTAACCTTGGGATTTGGCAGATCTTCCAAAGGGAGAAACTGAAGCCTGGCAAGGCCCTCTCCGAACAGGAAAGTCAACAAATCGAGTCCACGGGCATTGTTAAGCTCCTACTGTGTGCCAGACACAGTGCTGAACACTGAGGGGACACCCAGAAGAGCAAAGCGCAACTTGAGGCCCCAAAGGCAGGGGCAGCTCCTTGCTCTCTCTGGAGGCCAAAGCCTGTCGCCGTTCCCCCTTCTCTCCTCTGACACTGCTGCCCCTCTACTACAGGCCCTCATCACCTTAGGCCTGGTGATTGCAGTAGCTATGGGGGGGGGGGGGC
>NW_020944349.1:35839-40146 GCF_900497805.2 Vombatus ursinus | reverse complement strand
TCTCTCTCACACACACACACACACACACACACACACACACACTCAGCTATCACCTCCAGGACCAAACACTCTATCTCCTAACTCCAGCCATCTTCACGCCCCCCTCCCATCATGCCTGGCATTCTCTCCCTCCTCGTCTCTGGTCTCTTTCAGATCTCAGCTAAAGTCCTGACTTCTGCCAAACACCTTTACTGGTCCCCTGCCACTGCCTCACCTTCCCCTTGCCATCACTTCCCATTTAGCACGACCAGAGCTCTGTTGTACAAGAGAAGTTGTTTACATGTTGTTTCCTCCTGTAGACTGGGAGCTCCTTGAGGGCATGGACTATTGGGGGCCTTTCTTTGTATCCCCCTCCCCTAGTGCTCAGCACCGCACCTGGCACATAGTAGGCACGTAACAAAGGTGACAGCCTAACTTGACTTGTGGACGGATCGAGAGGAGTTCCTGTTGCTACTGACACAGGCAGTAGCCCCAAAGTACAGGAGGGTGAGCTCAGTGCCTCCCAGGGCATTTCCATGGCCATTTCTGAGGGTGGGAAGGTACCCAAGCCATCATATTCCAATCCCAGGAGTCTGTGCTCAGAGCCACCTGGGGGGCAATATCCTGGACCCAAGGCCCTCCCATACAGGACTAGAAGAAGGAAGAGAGAGCCTTTGAAAGACCAAATAAAGGCACGATCTCTGGGCCTGCTCCTCCACCCCTCTCTTAGTAGACACAATTTTCTTTATCAGTCTGAGTAGACAGAGGCCAGGCAGGAACAGATCCCTGAAAGTGAACCTCTACCTCAGGGATATAATAGCCATGTGAATGTGGGGAAGTGGCTTGGCCTTTCAGTGTCTCAGTTTCCTTATCTGTAGAATAGGGATAAAATACTCATAGCCCTTTCCTTCCAGGGTTAGTGGGAACAAGATGCTTTGCCAGTCTGAAAGGGGATTGCCACGTGTTTCTTTGTCGATCCCAGCTGCTCTGTAAAGCCTTTTCAGTGGCCACATTTGACCCCCTTAGGATTTCTTCCTAGTTATTTCAAACTGGAAGGCGCCTCACAGACCATCTAGTTTAGTCCCCTCATTTTACAGAGAGGGAAACTGAGGCAAGAGAAGTGACACTGGTCACCCTGGTAGGTAAATGGCAGAGCTGGGTTTGGAATCCTGAGCCTCTCTGGTAATTTGGTTAATAAGTCTGTGCTTCCCCCCTCCATCTATGTGCCCTCTCCACTCAGCCCAGCCTGACCTAGCTCTCTCTTCCCAGTCTGTTAACATAGCCTCACAGAATGTAAAAAAATGCCAGTGACTTTAGAGACTTGGGTTACAGATGGAAAAGCCGAGGCCCAGAGAGGGGAAGGAACTCAACTAAAGGTGCCCAGCTGACGGATGACAGACCCAGGCAGCCTTGTTCTCTTCTATGAGATCAAGAGAGTCAGACCAGACGATCTGCTCTGTGCCCTTCCAGCTGGAAATCTCTGATCTTGTCAGAACACAGCAAGCCATGGTGGGGGGGTGGGGGGGTGGTGGCAGGATTTCTCTTCCCTGCAGTCTGGCAGTAACCCTGGGGCTACATGCTGGAGCTGGTGGAGGAGTGTGGAGGCAGACCTGCCCTGCCTTCGGGGGCCTGTAGCTCGGGGTCTCACTAGAGGAGAGACACCCGTAAGCTTAAATGCGCATCTGTGTCTTTCCAACAACTGGGCTCCTGCTCTGGGAGGAGTTGACGGGAGGAGCTGACACCCAGGTGGAGCCTATCCCACCAGCTTCTCTTAGGCTCCCACTGTAAGGGGGGGGGGGGGGGAATAAGCGAGTCTCTCTGTCACTGTCTTACTGTCTCTGTCTCTCTCTGTCTGTGGCTTTGTAGAAGTGTTCCATAGCAGGCTAGCTTTTCCCATGACAGAAACCAAGAGGCCCAGACCAGGGGACATTCAGCCTCTGCTCACAGACCTCCAGTGACGGGGAGCTCATTACCTCTCCAAGTAGCCCATTCCACTGGGGATAGCTCTAAAAGGCGAAGAGACAGAGACAGAAAGAGATAAAGAGACAGACTCACCCCGCAGTTTCTAGACAGATCGCCAGGGGTCTGGGACTTTGAACGGAGAAAAACGAAGGAATCTTATTTCAATAGAATTGGTTTACTTTGAAATCCTCCAGATTTGATTTTGTGCATTTAAAAGCACTATTCTGAGTGGAATCCAGAGGCTTCTTCAGCAAATTGCCGCCCAAGGGATCCAGGACATAAGCAATGGGGAAAAGAAGCCCTGGACTCCTGAGTTGGCCGGTTTTCCTGACCACATGCAGAAAACTCTCTGGCTTTCCAATGTCCCCCCCCTGCCGTGCTGTGTGGCGCCCTGAGCCTCTAGGCTGGGGCTGTGCAGAATGAGGCGCATTTCTCTTCCCCCACGACCCCCCCAGACATTTGGGCAGTTCAAGTTCTCATTGCTCCTTTGAGGACAGACAATAATAACAGAGGGGCAGTGCAGTGGAGTGGGTAGAGAGCTGACTCTGGAGCAGGAAGACCCAGGTCCAAGCTCTGCCCCAACCCGAATTGGCTAGGTGACCCTGGGCAAGTCACCTTACCTTAGACGTGCCAAATGGCATTGGTAGAAGGAGATCCCCGACCTGGGACCTCCCTGTCCCAGGGAGATCATAGGTCCAGCTCTAGTCTGAACAATAATAGACATTTCTAGAGTGCTTTCAGCTTTGCAAGCACCTTGTGTCTCTGTATCTCCCTCTGTCTCTCTGTCTCTCTCTCCGTGTGTCTCTGTCTCTCTCTCTCTCATTGTCTAGCTCTCTCTTTGTCTCTGTCTCTACATATGGAGCATCCTTTGATGCTCACAACAAGCTCTCGAGGTGGAGGGACTTCAGGTATTTCTTTTGCTCTGACCTACAGTTTCCTCAGTGTAGAGCGCTCGCACATACTCGCTAGTCCCGGAGTTACCTGAAACAGAGCGAAGAGAGGTGCCGCTGTGCAGTCCCACGGCAGGTGAGGCCAGATTGGAGGGCTGACTCCAAGCCCGAAACCCTGGCCACAGGCTACCTGCTTCTTTCCCAGCTCCCAGCTGTCTCTGCGTCAGGGCTTTTGCTCTCTTGTCTCCCGGGCTTCCTACATCACTTCCCGCACAACCTCGGGCACTGAAGGCCTTGGGTGCTCTCCCTTGGGCTGGCCAGCAAGAGCAGGAAATAGGAGTCAGGGAGGCCTTCTCAGAGGCGGTGAGCCTGCAGCACCTGCAGGGGAGCTGAACGGGAATGACCCAAAAACTGTTCTTGGAGCCACATTCCAACGTTTTGCACTGTAATTAGCATTTGAAGTCAAGGTTCACGTCCTTCTGCTCAGGTTCAAATTTTGCTAGTCAGGGTTCATGCCCTTGTGGGTTGTCTCACGAAAGGCGAACTGACCCCAGAGTGATAGCCGGAGCTGCAGGAGAGCCGGCCCAGGGAGCAAACCGGAAGGGTCTTTGGGGCTCCTTTTGGAAGGGGCCCCAGCCCGGGAGGTGCCACCTTTGTTGAGATGATGTCTAACCCTGCTTCTGACCTTCAGTCCGAGAGGAGCCCAAAGAACAGAAAGCCCTTGAGGGCAGAGGTTGCTTTCCCCTTGTCTTTGTACCCCGACATTCTGGCCTTGGGCTTTCAGAGGTGAGATCAAATAGCCCACTCCCCTAATTTGGGGTGCAGGGGGAAGGAATTGAGGTCTCCACTGGGCCACTAAAGGCAAGTGGGCTCCAAATAGGCCTCTTTCACAAGGATGCCCTCTGGGGCCTTCATCAGCCCAGGCCAATGTTCCTGCCCCCCCCCCCCCCCCCCACAACATACACAATGTATGGGGGTCTGTCACACACACTCAATGTCTCGGCGGGTTTGTTACACACAGGCACACACGCACATACAGAATGGGTCCCCATCACCCAGACCTTTCCCTCACAGCCGAGACCCTAAGCTACCTCTGGCACTGTCCACTGCCAGCTCTGCCAGCTCATGGCAATGCCAGGGAGGAGGTGGTCCTGGGGCCAGCCTGGGCAGGAGGCAGAGCGCCTAAATTAGAGGGACGATGACCGGCCAGTTGGCCAGCAGGGTCCCTCTCGGGGCAGGCAGGCAGGCGGTGCCCTGGCCTGCTCTGTCCCCTCCCCCCACACACCCCCCCCAGGCCCTCCCGGGATTCCGCGGGAGGCTTTCACCCAATCCGCGATTAAAGGGCCCCACTCCCCCGCTCGTCTTGCTCCCAGGTATAAAACGCTCCGCTCCCCGAGGCGCCGCCCGGAGCTGGGCTGCAACAGCTACAGCCGCCACAGCAGGGGGTGAGGAGGCGGGGGTGGGGGGAACTCTGTT
>NW_020944349.1:0-35739 GCF_900497805.2 Vombatus ursinus | reverse complement strand
GAAGGAAGGAAGGAAGGAAGGAAGGAAGGAAGGAAGGAAGGAAGGAAAGAGGGAAGGAGGGAGGGAGACAGGGAAGGAGGGAGGGAGGGAGGGAGAGAGGGAGACTCAGAGAGAACTTCCACCCGGCTCAGCCGCCGGTTAGTGCTGGAGGAGAGGATGTTGGGGGGGAGGGCGGGCGGCAGAGGCGGGGCAAGACGGAGGGGCCAGGAGGAGCGCGAGTCGGGCAGGAGCGGGAGTGGGAGCGAGGCAGCCCAGGCGCAGAGAGGCGCACGGAGGGACAAGGGCAGCCCGCGCGCGAGCTGCCCGCTCGCCCGTGAGTAGGCAGCTCCCGTTCGGCCCAGGGCTGGCAGTGCCCGGCTGGCAGTGCCCGGCTGGCCGGCTGGCTGCCTCCGGCTCCTTGGCACTCGGGAGCGGAGCCGCTGCCCGACGCGAGCCTGCGCCACGTGCGGCGCCGCCCGGGGTCCCCTCGAGACGGAACGCGGGGAGCTGGCTCCCGGCGGGCTGGCCCTGGGCCAGCTGTCGAGGGCGGCCGGGGCAGGAGGCGAGGCGGGGGGCAGCGGCCCGGGGCCGTCTGGCCCCGGCTCGCCCCCCGCCCCCCCCCCCTCACCGAACTCTCCTCTCCAGGTACAGGTGAGAGCGGTGGCCGGGCGCCCGGCTTGCCGGTGAGCGACCCCGCGGAGCGCCTGGGCAGCGCGGCCGGTCTGCCTGGCCGTCAGTGGGCGAAGAAGCTCCCGGGAGAGACAGGGCGCCTCTGGGGAGGTAAGCCGGGGCCGGAGGGGCGCGGAGAGGAGGGGGTAAGAGAGGAGGGGAGTGGAAGGGACGGGCGCCAGACCCCCTTCCCCCCTGCCAGCCGGCAAGTTTGGCGGCCGGCCGGCGAGCCGCACCCGCTTGGCTCCCGCGCCCTCAGCTTCCTGAGCGCTCACTTGGCGCCTCTGCGCTCCCGGACTCGGCGAGCTGCTCAGGAGTAAAGCCGTGCGAATGCAAACTGTCTACACCGACCGCAAGCCCCCCCCCCCCCCCCAGTCCTGCCACGGAGGTGGCCTTGGCCATCGCCACCGCCGCCCCTGCCCCTGCCCCTGCCCCTGCCCCTGCCGCCTGGCCAGAGCCCCGCTGCACGTGTTTGGAAACTTGAGTTCAAGAGCAACAGGAGAGACCGAGGGACTGCCAGAGACGCAGCCAGAGAGCGAGCCCTCGTCCCCGGACGCTGGAGGCCTGGGGGGAGTGCCCGGGTCGGCTGAGGGGACGGGAGGGCCATGCCCAGGTCCCGACAGACCCGGGCGTTCCGCCGCCTCTGCCTAGGAAACCTCTCGAGGCCAGTCTCCACGCACGCCCCCCCCCCCCCCCCCACTCCGCCGCCTCCTTTTTTCAGAGGGAGAACGCGGCAGCCCTGACAGGGCGGGAGACTCGTCCAAGGTCACTCGGCTGGGCAGAGGCTGCTGGTTGGGTGGGAGCCCGGACAGCCCGGGCCGCCGTCCCGCATTCTCGGGGCCCAGCAGTGCAGGGGGGAGTGGAGGGGTGCCCTGGGCTTGGATAGCGGCGGCTTAAGGGGCGCCCGGTGCGCTCCGCTTTCTTGCGAGCTTTGCAAAGACTGTGCTCAGCTCCCGGGGCCGCCGCGCGAACCCGCCGCCTTGCTCAGCTCCGGGCGCTCGCTCTTTGCCTTAAGGGACGCCTCTCTAGAGGCCCCCCACCCCCACCCTAGCGGGCCCAGAATAGAGCAGAGGGCCGGCTGAAGGCTCCCGGAGCAGAGGAGGAGCTGGCCTCCGGGCTCCACCTGGGCTCCCGAGGGCGGAAACTGCCGAAACTCATCCGGTGCACCTCCTGCGTTTTTATGGATGGGGAAACTGAGGCTGGAAGAGGGGCAGAGCGTGCTTAAGGCCACACAGGGTTTGACCCGATCTTCCCAATGGAACCTTGCCAGCTGTGTGACCTTGGATAAGTCACTTCGCCTCTACTGGTCTTAGTTTCCCCTTCCATAAAAATAAGCGTGTAGACTAAATGAGTTCCAAGGTCCCTTTCCTATTCTCTACCGTGGAGGCAGATTTCCAGGACGGAAGCAGGCACTTGGGGGTAATATCCTGAGACACTCAGTTAGAGGAAGCCTAAGGTGAGGGAGAAGGAAGCAGGCACTTGGGGGTAATCCTGAGACACTCAGTTAGAGGAAGCCTAAGGTGAGGGAGAAGGGATAGCGCGTGACCAGCCTTGACCCAAGGGCTGCCTTACCCCCGAGCCATCCTTCTGCCCCAAGGGGTTAGCCAGTGGCTTACATGTGTTTGTCACCACTTAAAAGTCTTCAGTGGCTCTCAATTGTCCACTAAGTAAGCCTCATCTCGCCCTCCCTCTGAGTCCTCTCTTGGTCATTAGTCTCACTATTTGCCCCCCCCTTTCCCTGTTCACACCCCACACTTTCCTTCTGCCTAGAACCCGAGCGCCCCTTCTTCCAGGGAGTGACTCCCAAGTTCGGGCATTATTCTTTTGCTTAGACTTAGCCTACATTATGGGGTGTTGTTTCTGGCTTCACATTGCCTTAACAGCAGCACGGCCCTAGTGACCGGCATGCTGGGTTCAAATTCCATGGTCAGCCACTTTGTAGCAGGGTGATGTGATAGCAGTAGCCAGTGAGATCCTCTGGGAGCCTCAGGCGGCCTCTCAGGCTCTTTGGGGAGAAGCTGCCCAGGTCCTGGTCACCTGCTCTTTCTACATCATAGAGCCCCAACAGGGCCCAGCCACAACAGGCTCTCACTGAGGGTACCTGTGGAGCCCCTGCTTTGCATGCAGCGGGCCCTTGACAAATGCGGCTTAATTTGGAAAAACAAAAAGACAAAAGGAAAACCCAGATGGGACTTGGAATTCTTGTGATTTCTCCTGAGTGATTTTAGTCATTTCATTGTCATTATAATTTGATTTCTTTTGAGTTCCATTGAATCTGGTCCAAGTTCTTCCTTTTTTGCTGATGAGGAGAGACAGAGACAGAGACAGAGAGCGCCTGCGTTCTCCTGGGCCCACCGGTCAGTTAAGGCGCTAGACTCTTGACTCAGCTGCCTTCCCCTTCATCAGCCCCTTGAGTCGCTTTTCTGGTAGAGCTGCAAGGAAAGCCGGGAAAAAGAAGAGAGAGAAGGGTTTTTTTTTTTTTTTTTTTTTTTTTTTTCTGTCTTAAGGGAAGACATGAGCAGAGAATGAGGGAATTCGGAATGACCTGAGCAATTGCCTAGGCCAACCCATCTCCTTCACCTGGGAGGAACCAGAGACCCTGGAGATCCAGGGCTCTGGACAAGAAAGGATTGGCCTTGCTCTGCTTGGCATTCAGAGGTTAGGGCTCGGGCCCTGCGGGACTCAGCCTCAGGCTAAGGAAGAAGTTTGTAACAGTCCCAGCTGCCCACCATTAGAGACTGCTTCTTCAGGTAGTGAGCTCCCCAGCACCAGAAACTAGATGCCTGTGTTAATATAGTGCCTTCTGGTTCTCAAAGCACCTTAGGGCCACCTTTGCACCTAGTGATGCCTCTGGGAGGTAAGGACCTTATTCTTATTCTGATTCTTGGTGGGGTGGGGCCTTGGGCCTATGAGCTCATCCACTTAAGAAAGGTCCTTTCGAGGATTGGGAAGTTCGGAGTTTTAGTGAGCTGCCTAGAGCATCGAGAGATAAGTGTCTGGCTCAGGGCTATACAGCCTGTTTGTGTCCAAGACTGGACTTGAACCCAGGTCTTCCTGGCTCTGAGGCTGCTTCTTTATAGATGAGTACTGCAGGAACTGCTAGGATCCCCACTGAAGAAGGTGAGGCTCAGAGATGTAGCCATTTACTCGCCACAGGGTCACACTGCTTCAACAGAGATTCAGAGCCAAGTCTGACACGCTTTCCACCACCCCTTGTGGTCCCTCCCATCCATCCTGGAGGACGAGTAGCTGGATTCAGAGAATTCCTGCATAGGGCAGTCCTCCCTCCGCTCCTCCCTGGCCCGTATTCCATGGCCACCAGCTCTAGACACGGCCAAAGGACCCGGGGCTGGGGCAACAGCCACCCTAGCCACCAAGCCTTCCCTAAGGGACAGATGTATTCAGCCCTCCTCCTTAGGGCCATACAAGTAACCCTGCTTGGAACCCTCCTCAACAATCATTAGGCTCTAATGCTGGGCATTGGGGAAGAGGCCGAGATTAGGTAACAAAAATATCATGGAAGGGGTAGGTTGTTATCAAACAGAGGAGGTTCCAGAAGCTGGGAGGGGGAAGGGGCCTCAGGGCCACCGAGGCCTGGCAGGACCTAACCAGATATCCCCACGATGACCTCTAGGGAGGAGAACCCCAGCACCTGCAGAGGCAACCCAGACCACTTTGGGGCAGGAAAGGTTGTGGGGGACCCCCACTAAGCTTCCCTGCCTTAATCTCTCCCACACCCCCATTGCTCCCGGGCCTACTCTGGGGGCGCCAAGAAGAGTGAGGTTGATCCCTCTTCCATGGAACAGCCCCGCGAATACTGGAAGACAACAACCATGGGGCGCCCCTCTTACTTGACCTCTCTCCAGACTAAACTCCTGCAGTTCCTTCATTCAATCCTCATTTGGTCCAAGCTCAGGCCTTGAGCCACCCTACTTTCCCTCTTGTAGAGGCTCTGTCTAAAACGTGGTTCCCCGAACCCCCTGATCCAGGTGTGGCCTGAGTAAGGCAGAGGACAGGGGATCCGAGCTCCTTCCCCCCATGGGCCTCGATAGGCACGAGCTATTCATTTCCCATGCTTCTCTTGTCCCCTTAAGCCTCCCCTTCTCTCCCCCCCCCCCCACCATTTTCAGCCCAATTGCTTTGAGGCCACGCCTCCCTCCCTTGATTACCCAAATGTTTGCTTTTCGGATCTGCAGGAGAAAGTCTTAATCTTATCGGATTTGGTCCAATGCTCTCACCCCTCCACTTCTCGAACCCAGAACCCAGCTTTTTAGCTCTCCCTCAGGGTTTCTGGTCTCCTGCAAATTTCCTAAGCACGCCCTATAGGCTTCATTTAAGCCCTGAATAAAATGGGCCGAACACAGATGCCTGGGGCACTCTACTAGGGACCTACTACCAAGGTGGCATTAACCCCTTAATGACTGTTCTCCCAGTTAGGATTCCTAACTAATTCCAGGATTCCTCCCTGTTCCCTTTCTCTCCATCTTAGCCAGAAGAAGCACGTGAGCTCTTTTGCCTTAAGCTCTGCTATAAGCTATATTTATTGCATTTTCCTGATCTAGTTTAGTAACCCTTAACAAGAAAGCCAGTGAGGTGAGTCTGGAATGACTTCTTCAAAATTACAATCATTTTATTATCATCATTATTTTTATGATTGTTTTTGCTCATTACAATAGCAGCCAGACCCAGGGACATACACGGAGGGGAAAAAAACCATTCAGACAAAATGGAACTAACTGGTTACTAGGTTGTTAAAGTTAATATGCACGTTAAAAAAAAAGCCTGTAAATAATGGGAGTGTAGGGCCTCTGGTACAATCCTTTCTTGTTCTCATTTGATGATTCCTGTTGATGATTTTGAGGTTCATAATACCGAAAGTTTTTTTTTAGAAAGAGCCCACACATCCCCTTAGGAAGTGAAGTGTGACAAATTGATTTGAACTGTGTGCAGGCCTTGGACCCTGTGCTCCTCTTAGCTCTAGCACACCTGGCATGGTCCTTCCCAAATGGGCCGCTGATTTGCATTCAGACCCTCTTTGTGCCAGACTCCCAGCCCACCTCTCTTCACTCGTCCAGTTTGGTGGGGATGGTGACGTTCTCATAGGCCCAGACCCAACACTGCCCTACTTCCCCTTGGCTCCCCTCCTGCTCCCTTGTGTTTGTTTTCGGAGTGATTCATTGGCCCTTTTTCCTCTGGTGCTCTTCTCCTATCTCCCTACTTATCTGGGATGCCAATTGCCCATTAGCCCTGCTTGTTCTGTCCTTTCCAGTACAAAGATCATTCTCCTTGGCAGAGAAACCAGAAGCAAAAGAAGGATGGCGTCATTGATGAGCCTAGTCTCTGGTATCAAGGCCCATTGCCCCCTCCAGCCTGCCCCAGGCAGAGGGCCTCTCTCTCCTTTCGTCATCCTTTTTTTCTGTGTTAGAACCTTTTGTTTCCTTACCAGCCTCGACTGATTCTGAGCCTTGGCCCACCTGACATGATCTCTCCAGAACTGGGCCACGGTTTTGCCTTCAAAGCTTCACTGTTGCCTACCTTTGCTTCCATTTTCTATAGGTCTCTTTAAAGTCCTTTTCCTCTTCCTTGGGTTTTCTTCCATTCTGCAGAGTTTCGCCCTCCTCCTGGGCTAACTTTCCCTGTTGAACTGTAGGCCAGGAGATCTTGCCTCTCCATCCTCTGAACTCTTGGAAGTGTCGAGTGTATATCCAGCTTTCTCCCCCTCCTCTAGCACAGCTTCAGAGAGACAGTGGACCCTTCCCCCAAGGTTCTCCACCATTGCCAGGCCAGGAATCAGGTCCCCAGAGTCTAGAAGACAATTTCCCTTTCTTGGTTCCTTCACCTTTTGAAGGATTAAATTATCCTTCAGACAAGTCAACCGCAGCTAGAGAGAAAAAAGAGAGAAAGACTTATCCAGGTTGCTTCAGTGGAAGAGGCCAGTGGCTTTCAGCTGGAGCGTGAGAACCTTGTTTCAAATCTCCCCTCTATCATGGGCCACCAGTATGACCTTGGGCAAATCCCTTCTATCTCTGGGCCCCACTTTGCTCCTCGGGAGAATGTGGGGCTTGGCTTAGATGGGCTCTGAGCAAGGATTTGCTCTCATGCCTCCAGAGCAGGCTTGTTATCTGTCTCCCAGACTCCTCACAGATTGCCTCTGCCTGGCCTTGTGGTCTGGATGTGTGTCTGTGTCTCATGACTTTGTGCCGCCACTGCTCCTTCCCTGTGGTCCCTGGCTTTCTTCACAGTGAGAGAGTCCCTTAATAGACTCTCACCTCTCCTCTCTTTCCCCCTTGCCATTTTCGAGTCTCCCCCAAGTCTCAAGTCCCATCCTAAGCAAGCAGGAGTGACGGCTGACGTCAACTTGGCTTTCATGTGTGAGGATCTCAATATCACCTTGCCTTCAACCCACATTTTGTGAATTTGTATGTAGACATTGGAGGCTCTGGGTCTCACTGCTGCCTCCTCTGACTTTCTGGGTGTGTCTGTACTGCTATGTTTTTACTGTCTATAGAATCCAGGTTGGTGGAGATGCAGAAACAGACTTCTCTATTTCCTGTCCTTTTGATGAGATTTGCAACACTCCAGACAGCCTTGTCCGGCACCCGCCTATGTAACAGTCACTGTGTTAGGTGCTGGGCTTACCAAGAAAGGCAAAAACATGGTCCTTGTCCTCAAGGACTTCATAGTCTAATGGGGGAGACAACATTTTTATAACTCTGACCATACGTGGTATGCACAGTGTTAATGCCAGCCCTGGTTGTGGGTACTCCATCCCTGGCCAAGAGCCTGGCGTTCTACTATCAGAACACCAAGTCCTATTCTTAGGCACCATCTTCTTAACCAGCTCTTAACTTGAGGGAAGGCATCCCGGAGGAGGTGACATTCGAGTTGATATAGTCTTATAGTGTGGGTAGAAATCCAACAGGCCAAACGTGGGGAAGGAGTACAGCTAGAGACGAGAGATCAAGCAAAGGAAGGGCAGTGAGTGTTTATGGCCTCCGGGTTGTCTGGAGTGTCTGGAGCACAAGAACTTGAATGAGAGTAACATGAACTAAGCTGAGAAAGGTAGGGTGGCTCCACAGCACGGCAAGGCCTTTCCTGCCAAGCAGAGGAGTTAGAATTATATTCTGAAGACAGCAGGGAGCCACGAAAGACCTCGGAGCAGAGAACTGAAGACTCTCTTTCCTTTTTAAGGCTCCTTGCCTCCCACCTGCTTGATCAGTCTCTCTTTCCTGACTTGCCTCTATAATCTAGCCACAACCACAGGTAACTGTTGACTCCTTTGCCTTGGCGCTAACAACGCCACAAGCTCCCTCTACTTGGGACTTGCCAGGCCTTACAAGCATTTCCACAGCCATGTCATGCTGTGGTGGCTACAAAGAAGGGAGGGAGGGCTCTGGACACCAGGGGCAGGAGGCCTTGACAGGAGGGAGGGTGGGCAGGGTTCTATACCCGACTGTGTTGGGATCTGGATCAGAAAAAATAATGAACCTTTCTAGTTCCCAGCTCCACATGCATGGAAGCTCCTGGTGGGGAGGCAGGCATTATTTTGTTTTGTTTCTGGCCTTTGCATCTCTTCCCCAGTACCAAGCACAGTGCAAGGCACATAATAGCAACTCCAAATGTGGGTTGAATTGAACCAGAGTGGCTAGCCTAGCATTGTGGACAGAACACCAAACCTGGCGGAAGGCAGGAAGACCGGAGATCAGATCCCAGCTCCTAACACTTTCTAGTTGTGTTACCTTGGGCAAGTCAATTTACCTCTGTTTGCCTCCACTTCCTAATCTATAAAATGGGGATAGTAACAGCACCTACTCTCCCCTCCAGGATTAAATAAGATAAGGTTTCCAAAGTGCTTTGCAAAGCTTAAAGAGTCATCAGAATATCAGTTATTGTTGTTCCACAGAAGGAGGTGGAAGGCACTGAACAGTCCCAAGTTGTCATTTGCAAGCCTTTTCTATAGATTCTAAAATTCTGAATTCTCTCTAAGTCAAGGGCAGGTCACCAGCACAAGTGGCGTCAAGGCACAAGGGGGAGCAAACAGACATTGGTGATGGGGTAAGGTTGGGAATAGGAAGGAGATGCCAGGTGGCTTCTCCACAGAAATGCTGGCCTTGATCCCAAGCCAGGGTTGCCTGCCTTGGGACCGCTTTTCACAATCAACTCCCTAATTTGGGTGGGCTCCTATGCCTGTTATGATAGAAGAACTAGGGCGTGGGTCCCATTAGGAAGCTCCAAGACACAAGTAAGGGAGAAGCCAAAAGGTTTCCCCGGGAGAGGGCAGGCGGGAGAAGAAAAAGAAGGCAGTATTTGATACAAGGTTAGATTGGGAGGCCCTGGAGGCCTCTCAGGTTGAAGAAGAGCCAGAGGCCCAGGTTGCCCATTCAAGTTCTGCTACTTAGTAGCTGTGTGACCCAGGGCTAGTCACTTCCTCTCCAGGGCCTCCTTTTTTTTTTTTTTTTTTTTTTTTGATGAGGCAATGGGGTTAAGTGATTTGCCCGAGCGTCACACAGCTGGTAAGCGTTATGTGTTCGAGGCCGGATTTGAACTCAGGTCCTCCTGACTCCAAGGCCAGAGCTCTATCCACAGTGCCACCTAGCTGCCCCCAGGGCCTCCTCTGTAAGAAGAGAGGATTGGGCCACATTGCCTTGGAGGTCACTTCTAGCTCTAGTTTCCATCACTCCTGTGACACCCTGGGAGAATGAGTGACCTTGGAGTTCAGCCCTTTGGGAGCTTGAGGCAGCAGGGGATGCTGGGTAGAATGCTGGTGTAGAAGGCCTTTGAGTGGAAAGATCTTATGTGAATCCTGCCTGAGCTGGGGAACTCAGGGCAAGTCACTGAACCTCTCTGGGCCTCAGGATAGTAATAGCATCTGCCTTAGGAACCAATGTGGGTTGAATTGAATTGCTGTGATTTCATTGGAAACATGGGCACAAGCTCCACAGATTTAGACTAGCAACTATTCTGAATCCTCTAGAGTGGCCTGGGGGCCCAGAAACAGTGATTTGTATGTGGGGGAGGCGGGACCCTGCTCTTCTGGTGTCCCCCGCCTAGCTTAGGCACTTCATGCATGGGTGTGGATCCACTGGCCGATCGCTGGCTACACTGTGTCATGCTGCCTCTTTGCTGTCCTCCTCATCATTATTGCTGTCATTTTTAGAAAGATCTCTGGACTCAGAATCGACACCTGCACTCGCATCTCCCCTCTCCTCCCAGAAGTCAGGCAGCGCTTAAAGGTTTGCAAAATACTGCGCTTTGTGCGTGTGTACATGCGTGCGTGTGTGCATGTGTGCGTGTGCACATGTGTGCGTGTGTGTGTGTTTTCACATGCAGGTGTGATCTCCTTTGCTGCTCAGAGCTTGGGGACACTGGGCAGGTGCTTTCCCCTTTCCTAGCTTCATTTTCTTTTTCTGTACTAGGAGAGGGCTGGTGGGACCAGGTGGCCTTGAAGGTCGATCCCTCCCCCCTCTAGCCGCTCAGGCCATGACATCATCTCCTTTTATTCCACCCACCACATGGCACGGGGGTCAGGTTCCCTTATTTGAGCAGCTTGGTGCTGCTGTCGGCCTATGCCCCAAACAAGGCTGCTCATTCAAGGCTGAAAAGCTAGGCTGGCCCTTGTGGCTGGCACAGAGGGAGGGAAAGAAGCAAGGATCCAGAAGTGGCCAACCGACGTCCTTCCTGCACCGGCCAAGTCCTCCTCTGGCTAAATCCAAACACACCCATTGACCTAAGTGGGGACGGATGCCCAGGGCTAGTTCATTCAGCAAAGTGTGCGGGAAGCTGGCCATCACTGTAACGGAGATCTGGAATCCAGCTAGTGTAGTCCTCTCCCCTATTTTGCAAGAAAGTCACGTCACCATCATCCTGTGCCTCAGTTTCCCCACCTATTACATTCTGAGAGAACTAGCTTTTACCTCACAGACTCAAAAGAGATAAGGTCTATCAAGTACTGTGCAAACCATGGACAGTGGGGGCAGTCTGTTTTTGTTTTTATTTCCTCCCCCATGGTCTCCTCAGGGCCTGGCAATGGCAATGGCCTGGTTTTTTAGGTTTTATTGTTATTCTTTTGCTGATATCCCTGCCACAGTGACTGTTCCCAACTCTCTCTTGTAACAAAGAAATCCAGATGAAGAACTGGGTCAGACTCTCCCACTTCTTCATCTTCACTGGGCACGTCATAGATGGCGCTCTGAAGTTTGGCGATGGGCCTTGTCTTTCCCTTATTGCTGCCATCGGCTAGTTCTCCTGGTGCTGCTCCCTTCACTCTGCCTCAGTTCATACAAGCGTGCCCACGTGGTTAACAAGTCTTTGTGGAACCACGTCTTCCTTTCCTGTCTTTGGGCCCAGGCTTAGCAGCAGTGTCTAGGTCCTGGTTCTTCATCACTCAGATTGGCAAGGCCAAGCTGGCTAGAAGGCATCCAGTCCACACCCAGTGATGGTGTGCGTGCGTGCGTGCGTGCGTGCGTGCGTGCGTGTGTGCGTGTGTGTGTGTGTGTGTGTGTGGCCCAGCCAATCAAAGGGCCGGGAGGGTCCTCAGCAGGGCAGAGGCAGGGGGATGGATGACTTGAGTTCTTCTGTGGGGTAGAGGAGGTGGCATCCTCCGCACTGATCTCAAAGTCTAGGGATTATTATTTTGGACCCAACTGGGGACAAAGTGGGAGGGAGGGTTGCTCTCTGAAGGGGGAGGGGTGTGATCAAAACACCTCTTCGAGGAGGCCTTCATTGGCGACCCAGGATTCTGCCTAGGGTAATGTTGCTCTAGTCAGGAAGTGAGGTGATGGGGCTGGATTGGTGCGGTGAGTCTGGGAGTGGCTGGATCAAGGTGGAGGTGGACAGGACTATATATAAGATTTCATGCTTCACAGAAATAGCTGCTCCCAAAGCCCAGTGCCCAGCAAGTGATCCAGCCTCACCTTGGACTGTTGCAAGCCTTCCTTCAAGACTGCCTCAGGGGATACCTCCTCCTTGAAGCCTTCCCTGATCACCTCTGATCCTAACAATGGGGGACAGCCACTAGGCCTCGTTTGAGGTTAGAATCAGGGAAATCTGTGTTCGAATCCCACCAGAGAGCCTTGCTGGGGGTGTGAGCCTTCCACCTCCATTTCCCTCTCTGTCAAATGAGAGACGTGCACTGGGTGACCCTAAAGGGATGTTGAGTGAGCGTCGAAGCAAGGATGAGGCAGTTCTCATGTTTGCAGCTCTCCCCAGAGCCCGGCCTTCTAGTTTCTCTTCAGAATTGCTTTTGGCTGGTTGGCCACTCCATCCACACCTCAGTTTCCCAGGCTGTACAGTCCATTTCCTTGTGGCCAACCTAGTGCTGAGCCTCTCTCTACATTTGGCTCAGCTGGTCCTGAGCACTCAGAGTCTGCAGTCTGGTAGGACCTGCTAGAACTTACCATCCATTGGCAGAGTCTTGTCTTCATCCCCCTGGGGCCTCCTGGATGGGAGATGGGAAAGAGAAGTTGGGAGAAAGATAGAAGTCTAGCGCAGGGCCCCATACCTGGGCCCTTGAGACAAAGGGCTTACTATCTCCTCAAGGTCCCTTGGCCTCAATACCCCATGAGGCAAGCTCTTCTCTCAAGCATATTTTTTTCAGTGCTTAAGCTTGAGCAAAAAGTAGAGCATGGGGGCAGCTAGGTGGCACAGTGGATAGAACACCGGGCCTGCAGTCAGGTGGTCCTGAGTTCAAATCTGGCCTCAGACACATAACACTCACTAGCTGTGTGACCCTGGGCAAGTCACTTAACCCCAATTGCCTCACCAAAAAGCAAAAAACAAAAAGTAGAGCATGCATGTCAGCCCCCTCGCTGCTGGGGGTAGGGGTACATTTCCAGAGCTTTGGCATCAGAGAGCAATTTTCCACGGACAATTATCAGTGGAGCCTCCTAGCAGCCCTAGGAGCTGTTACCTCTTTTTGCAGAGGAGGAAACTGAGGCTCAGAGGGACTGAGGGACTTACCCGAGGAAGTCTCAGAGGTAAGATTTGAACCTAGGCCTTCCAGACTCCACTTCACCAGGGTGGGGTGTGGGGGCTGTACAGAGTCTACAGCAAGTTCCTGAATAAATAAATATGAAGGAACTGGAGGAAGGAGAGAATGCCAACAACTAGAGCAATCTGGGAAGGCTTCAAGGAAGAGGGGGCACCTGAGCTGAACCTTGAGGAAATACAAAAACTCGAAGAAAGAAAGGCAGAGGTGAGGAAGGAAGCAGAATGTTCCAGACGTGAGGGATAGCCTGGACAAAAGTCTGGATAGGATGGGAATGATTGAGCTGGAAGCTGTGGGACTGGGAGAAGGCATGAGGCAGAAAACATCTGTAGCCAGACTGAGGGGCCATAAAAACCAGACAGACAACTTGTATCACCTTACCCCATTACCTTACCCCCTCCCAAGTTGGGCATCAGCCCTCCAAGGACTGAAAGAAGGAAAAAGCATCGATGAAGAAGTTACTGTGTGTCAGACTCCATGTCAAGTTCTGGGGATGGAAACAGAAAAGCCAGCCAGCCCTTTGTTTTGTTAGGGGGCGCGGCTGCAGTGTAGACAGAGAGGGCCAGGGGCCTGAGGGGCCAGAGCACAGACAGTGGCTATGCATCTTTAGTCATCGGTAAAACTCTTATCTGTTTCTGATACTGAACCAAGGCCTTGGCAGTGAGACCTTTCCCCTTCACGACTGCAGAGGGGGCCAGGCCGGGGGGCTGGGGGGCTGCAGCAGCTTGCAGGGGCAGTTGGCAGGCTCGTCTTATGGGCGGGGGGGATGGACACTTATGAAAGCAGAACAGATAGTAAGCCCTTAATAAGGGCATTTTCATTCATTCGGCTGCTGGGCCAGGAGTAGATGGGCAGAGAAAGGGAGGGACGGAATCGCAGCTGGGCCCTCACTGGGGCAAGGCAATCTCCTAACACCATCCTAAGCGACCCCACAGCAGCTCCTGCAAAGGTTTTCACCCTTCCTCGAATCTCCCTTAGCTGAGAACGTCTTCTCATATTTTACTGCCAAATGGTGGCCACTGGCCTGAGCTCCCTCTTCTGCCATCTCCTCCATCTCCCGTGTGCCTCCCATGATGAGGCGGCCTCAGTCTCTCCCTGCCTACTGCTTCCCTGCTGCCTCTAAACGTTCCCGTCTCTCCTCCCTTTTCTGGCTTGTTTCTGGGGTCTGCCTTCCACCCTCATCATTGCAGCCAAAGTTACCCATGATCTCTTGACTGCCAAATCCAATGTGCTTTGTCTTAGTTCTCACCCCCTTGGCCCAGATCCTCTCTCGCCCTAGGTTTCTGGCCCACGCCCTGCCCTCAGTCTCCCTTGCTGGATCCTCCTCCAGATCATACCCACTTATTGTGAGTGTCCCTTAGGGCTCTGTCCCGGGCCCTCCACTCTTTTTTCTCCACCCGACTTCGCTTGGGGAGCTCCTCAGCTCCCGTGGCTCAAATGACCCCGCTCAATGCTGACCATTCTCAAACCTACTTACTCAGTCCTAGCCCCTTTGTTGACGTTCAGTCTTGCATTGCCCATCACCTATGGAATGTGGCAAACTGGACATCCAGTAACATCTTAAACTCATCCTGGCCCAAACAGAATTCATTCTCTGTCCCTAGAATCCCTCTTCCCTCTTCCCTCCTCCCTCCTCCCTTCCCTATCACTGCCAGCCCCTTAGGCCCTCCCCTGGATCTCTCCCTATCCCTCCTCCCCCAAATCCAATCTGGTGCCAAATTCTGTTGCTATTACCTTTGTAACATCGCTCAAATACACCCCTTCTCTCCTCTGACCCTGCCCCCACTGTGGCATAGGCCCTCACCTCTTTACATCTAGACTATGGCAATAGCTGCTGGAGGTCTACCTGCCTCCATCTCTCCCCAGTCCAGCCCATCCTCCATCCCAGTCACCAAAGTGATTTTCCTAAAGCACAGGTCTGATCACATCACATGCCCCAGCACACACACACACACACACACACACACACACACACACACACTCAGTAAACTGCAAATACAAGATGCTCACCTTGGCATTCAAAGCCCTTCATGTGCTGCTCTCTCCTCCCTTTCCAGTCTTCTTAGCCTTGACGCCTTGCCACATCCTCTTCCATCCTGTGACCCTGGTCTCCTGGCTGTCCCAGGAACAAGACCCACCTTCTATTGGTTCTGGGAAGTTTCTCTAGCTGTCCCCTAGGCCTGGAATGCTCTCTCTCCTCATCTCTACCCACTGACTTCCCTAACATCCTACACGTCCCAGCTAAAATCTCTCCTCCTCCAGGAAAGCTTCCCTGAGCCCCTCAAATGCTAACGTCTTCCTTCCCCCGTTTATTTTTGCCACCGTATTCTGTCTCAAGCCTGTCTGTGGTCTCCACCATTAGCCTGGTTGCTCCTCGAGGGCAGGGGCTGGCTTTTGCCTTTTTTTGTAACCCCAGGATATAGCACCATGCCTGGCACACAGTAAGTGATTAATAAATGCTTGTTGACTTGACATCCTCACTCCAGCCGTCTTCTCTTTCCTGCACTCTATGTTCCAGCCCCACTGACCTATCCTGCTGTTCCCCACATGGGATGTTCCATTTCCTTACCTCCATACCTTTGCAGGGGCTGGATGCCCTCATGCCTGCAATGCCCCCTCTCCCCTCACTCTGCCCTACTGGATCTCTACCTTCCTTCCAAGCGCAGTCCACACTGGAACTACAGGACACTTCTCCTTATTCCTCTGCTTGCTCGGCCCATCCCCATCTCCCAGAAGTCCCTTTGTACACAGATTTTGTGTTTAGCTGTCTACACACATGTTGCTTTGCCCCGTAGAAGGGGCTCTCCTTAAGGGTCGCAACTGTTCTACCACTCACCGAGTGCCTGGCACGCAGTAGGTACTTAACCAATATAGTTGAATCAAATTGCACTTTGAAAATTCCTTTTATGGGACTAGTTCCTCTTTGCAGGAAACCACTGCCAGGCTGGCCCCTCCAGTAGCCCATCACATGCTGACAAGAGCACTGGGCTGCATGGCCTCAGGCAAACAGGTAAGTCAAGGCCTCGGTTTCCTCCCCTGTACCAGGAAGGGGCCCCCCTAGAAGGCCTCTCCCTCAGTCCATTGTTGGGTGAACAGCTGAGTCAAACCCCAAGGACTTACTGGCAGGTCCTAGACAGGGGTAAAAAAAAAAAAAGCTGATGACAGCGGGGGGTCTTGGGGGGTACGTGAATGAGGTGGCAGTGGTTGATCGGCCCCAGCCCGTTCCTGTGCAGCCAAAGTGATGAAAGGAGTTTTCTCCTCGCAAAAGTCCCGCCACAGGACCTGGGCGTAGACACAGAGCCCAGAGACAAGCCATCTCCAAGCCTGCTAGGGTTTGACCAGAGGAAGGCCAGAGCAGATGTGCTCTCAAGTTCTTCTTTCCTGTCTTTTAGGGTTCCTGATACAAGATATGAGCAGTGTGGTCTGTCCAAAGCCAGGTATAAAAGAGCGGACAGCCGAGACCACTCCTCAGTACTCTGGGGTGGGCATGAATGGTAACAAAGCCCCTGAGGTATCCTGTTTGACCTCATCGGGCCTCCCAGACTCACCTGCAGCATCCCCTTCCTCACAGACAACTCCTTCCTCACAGACATCCCCCATCAACCTGCACACACAGTCTCCCTTACTGGCCAGCATGCAGCTACAGAAACTTAATAGCCAGTACCAAGGGGTGCCTGGCACAGAACCTCCAGAGGAGGAAACACCCATGCCAAACTGGCCTGTGGGGGGCAGTCAGCCCGAGGAGTCAGTGACTGCCTCCGCTGAGGCCAACCTCATTGATTTGGACCCCATAGATGAGGAGGTGCTCATGTCCCTGGTGGTAGAGCTGGGTTTGGACCAAGCTGGTGAGCTGCCTGAGCTCTGGCTGGGCCAGGATGAGTTTGACTTCACCACAGACTTGCCCTCCAGCTAAGGCCATGTGCACCCCAGGGGGAAGAGGGGAAGTCATGAACACTCTAGGGGTGGGGTGGGAGGGATGTGGGCCCCAGCTCAGCTAGCCTCCCTTGTAAGCTCTTGTGCCCTGTGATCTCTTGTAAATACCAATAAAAAGGTTTTGCCCCAGTGGCATGGCTGTGGGGGTACAGCTCTTGCTAGCCAACTCTCTCAAAGGGTCCTCATGTCTGCCTTGTGGAGCCCTGGATTTGGGGGGAGGGGGAAGGCATGGAGCTCTCTGGGATGTGGATGGCTAAGAAGGGGGTGGGGGCATCCAGCTGTGAGCAGCAGAAAACATACTGGTTTGTGGCAAAGACCCGGGCTTAAATCAGGCCTCAGATAAGTCGCTCAACCTTGGCGGGCTCCTCTGGAGTGAGGCTGGGGATCGGACTAGAAGACCTAGCAGAACACAGAGCAGGACACCAGATTTGGGAGTCACCAAGAGCTGAGTGCAAATCCTGCCTCAGACGCTGGTTGTGAGACTGAGTGACTAAGTCACCTGATCTTTCTAAGCCTCAGTTTCCACAGCATCTCTAGATAAGGGGGGTGGCCAGGAAGGCCCCTCTGTTGCAGCCTTAAATCCTAGAATCTCAGACCCAAAGGGTTGTTTGTAAGCCCAAACAGCTGAGGCCTGGTTCTTTGGCTACACTTTGAACTGAACCAGATAAGGAGGCCTCAGGTCCCCACGACGGCCTCTTCCATCTTCAGTGTGTCTTCCCGTTTGTGTCTGCTCCCTGACCTGCCCTGAGTTCGAATTCCGGCACAGCCATCGGTGCTGCAAGACCCTGGCCAGAAGAGGCCCGATTCGTTCTCCAGAGCATGCAGCCTCCTGCCCATCCCCAGAGCAGATCAGGCGTTCTCCCCAAGTCCTCCTCCCTTGGGAACAAGGCTGTGACTCCCACGTTAGGGAAACTCGGGCTGGGCTACGGATGGTGGGGACACGATGAGTCTACTCAGTCGCCAGCACTCGGGGCTGGGGAGGCTGGGGGGAAGCAGCGGGAGCCTCCCATAGGAGGGGGAGGCTGCCTAGCGGAGTCCACGGCAAAGGTCCCCAAGCTGCCAAGACGAGCGCTCTCGGGAAGGAGCCTGCCGGTGGGGGCGGGGCGGGCGGGGGCCGGTGGGGGCGGGGCGGGCGGGGGCCGGGGGGCGGGGCCGCGGAGGCCGGCGTCCCAGAAGCCGCCGCGGCCCCGCCCAGAGCGCCGGCCGGACGCCTGGCGGCCTCCGGACAGCAGAGGGCAGCAGAGTGGTGCGAGCGCCGGCCGCCGGCCGCCGGCCGCCGGAAGGGGCGGGCCTTGGCGTGCCCCAGCCCTCGCCTATTTCCTCGGCTCACCGGAAGCTGCGAGCCCTTCTTCCCGGCTGGTCGCCGCTATGGTGAGTCTCCTTCCTCCGGCATCGGCCTCCATCCTCGGGGCCGGCGAGGCCGCCTCCCGGGCTGGGGAGGGGCAGCGGGGCGGGAGGGTGGAGGCCTCTCGGGACTCCCTCCCGGACCTCCCTCCGGGGGCGGGGCGGGCCGGGGGAGCCTCAGGGCCCCCAGTCCCAGCTGAGCCTCTGCCGTCTGTCCGCAGGCTCGTGGGCCCAAGAAGCACCTGAAGCGCGTCGCCGCCCCCAAGCACTGGATGCTGGACAAGCTGACCGGCGTCTTTGTGAGTAAGCCCGCGGCGGAGCTGCCTGCCGCGATCAGGGTCACGGGATGGCCCCCAGGGGGATGAGGGAGGACCCTGCCCCGAACCGTGAGGTGACAACACAGGGGGGCACCCAGCCACCGCTGGGGGACGGAAAGGATGGGGGGGGCGGGGCAGCGGGGTGACCTTGGGCAAGTCACTTAATCTGTCTCGAACGTCCTAGTCAGACTCATAAAGGCAAAGCCAAAAAAAAGCGAGCAAGCCTCTCACCTTAGAGAGGAAGAAACTGAGGCTCAGGGAGCAGGTGCTGTGTCCCTGCTATGTCCATATGAGGTTGTAGAATTGGAATAGTCTGAAGGTTAAGATCTGGGTTCTTTGAAGTAGGTGGCTGAGCCTGCCCAAAGATGCCCCGATCTCCCTGCCCCGACCTCCCTTCCCCGACTTTGGCCTGCAGATTAGACTGAGGCTACCTTTGTACCCTCTTGATGTCTTCCTCCTGCTCTCGAAGGTGGCCCCAGTGCCTGGATGAAGGCCCTCCAACAGGGCTGGGGGTTTGTTGATGGGGGAAAAAGAGAAGGTGAATTTCTTGGATCCTCTTCAACGGACCAGTTATTTATTAGAAACGGAAGCCTGTAGGCCTGCCAAGAGCTCGTGAAAGTTGTAGCTGTTTAGGGGTAAACGAGGAAATTTGGGAAACATCGCTTTTTAGTCTCCCTCTTCGAGGGTTCCCAGTCACTTTCCACTTGTGTGGGCCATCACTAGTGTCCACTCTGTTCTGCTTTTTTTGCACATGTCGTCCTGCCCGGGCCCACAGTGTTCCCTGAATGAACCGTGATTGGGGTGGCCATCCTCCCACTGGCCATTGACCCTGGGAAAGCTTGCAACAGAAAGCTTTTTGTTCTAAATTCGAAGAGAAACCAGATTCTAGACAAAGAAATTTGGGTCAAGGGGTTATTTTGCTACTTTTCTGCCTGCCTTAATGTTGCTGCTCCCAAATCCTCCACATTGGTCATTTTGCCAGCAGGGAGTATGGCAGCGCCCTCTGACAGCTTTCTTTGTACTTCTCATTGGCTCCAGTTGTGGGGGAAGGTTAACAAAAGACGGGAAAGCACTATTTGAATTGAGAGTTGCCTTCATCATCTCCAGTGTGGAGGACGTTTCATGGGCCTTATTAGCAGAGGCTAGCTTTGGCATCAGGAAGACTTGGGGTGCTCCCACCCCACCCAGGTCAACATTGCTCAGTCCATTGACATGAGTGATCCCTCTGTGCAGCCCATCACTTGGTAGGTGATGTAGACAGTGCAGTTTTAAGCTATTAGGGATTATTACTTCGCTAAGACTTTATGGGGTGCCCTGTCCTGAACACGGCGAGCTGAAAGGTGACCTTTACTCCCTAGGCTCCAAGACCATCCTCAGGCCCCCACAAGCTGAGAGAGTGCCTCCCACTCATCATCTTCCTCCGCAACCGTCTCAAGTATGCGCTGACAGGGGATGAGGTTAAGAAGATCTGCATGCAGCGATTGATTAAGATTGACGGCAAGGTCCGCACGGACACAACCTACCCCGTTGGCTTCATGGGTGAGTGGATGGTGACCGGAGGTGGGAATGTAGGCTGACTTTGTATTAAGAGGCGAAGCTTGCCCCATTCTTCCAGAGTCTCAGCCCACCCAGCCAGCAGCCCTTGCTCTACCTCTAACCACTTGGTGGCTACCCCTGGCATGCTACCCTCAATAAGTCCCCATCCCCTCTCCTGCTCATGGGCCTTCCTGTTTCTTGGAGAGGGCTCCCAGTACTACCTTTAATTGTTACAACTGGTTGAAATCAGATGTCATCAGCATCGAAAAGATTGGCGAGTACTTCCGTCTGGTTTATGACACCAAGGGCCGCTTTGCTGTTCATCGAATCACAGCCGAGGAAGCAAAGGTGAGTGTGAGCTGGCCACGAGGACCCCCGAACCCCTTAGTGGGAAAGGCAGACTTCCTATCTGTAATCCAGGTGTGAGATGATGCATATGTAGCCAAGTGGAAATAGCTTGATAGGCAGCAAGTAGAGATGGGGGAAAGGCGGACATTGGGACCCAGAGCTGGAGATCAGATTTGAATTGAGCGTCTGTGTGCCTTGGGTAGGGGTGGGTGGGGATTAGGTGTAGATTTAAATCACGACTTTGGTTTCTATAAATGAAGGTGGCCCTGGCCCTGGGTTTCAATGGTGGTGGTGGAAGGGCAGTGTGGCATGCTCTCATTTGGAGGAGGCATGTTTATCCCTGGCATTGTTCGTCCCCTGCACCTTAAGACCCAGGGGCCCTCCCCGCTCCCATGCTCTTGGGCCTCATAGACCAAACTGGGAGGGCCTGGCCATGCTTGGTCCCAAACTCAAAAGTGGGATGCCAAGTCCAGCATCAGTACACGGCTGATGCTTAGATGTCAGTCAGATGGCTGCTCTTTGTATGTTCACAGTATAAGCTGTGCAAAGTGAGGAAGACCTTTGTGGGCACCAAGGCCATTCCTCATCTGGTGACCCATGATGCCCGCACCATCCGCTATCCAGATCCACTCATCAAAGTGAACGATACCATTCAGATTGATCTGGAGACTGGCAAGATCACAGATTTCATCAAGTTTGATACTGGTATGTGCCCGCATGTGTTGGAGCTTATCGCCCAGCTCTCTGGGGGTTCATGACATCGATGGAGAGTGAATCAAGAGCAGCTATTGGGCAGAGTTGCCAGTCAGTGGGCCCTAGTGCAGATTAGGGCAGCAGCCAAGGAAACAGTGACTCCAGAGTTCCCAAGCCTCGAGGTGGGAAATGTGAGACGTTGGATAGGTGGGTAACTTGAAAAATCCCCTCTGACTTCAAATCTATACCTTTCCTACCTCTGACCTTCAGGTCAACCCGAGAAAGGCTCTGGTGTCAAGGCTTTTTGCCCCTGGGGGTCAGAGGAGCCTTTCCCAAGGGTCTAGGTTTGACTCCCCAGGGGATGTCGCCCCCCCATTATCCCGGTTTCTGATTATCCTCATCCAGGCAGCTCGTATCATTGTTCTTTCTGCCCAGGGAATCTGTGTATGGTGACTGGCGGCGCTAACTTGGGTCGAATTGGTGTGATCACCAACAGGGAGAGACATCCAGGCTCCTTTGATGTGGTCCACGTGAAGGATGCTAATGGCAACAGCTTTGCCACTAGGCTTTCCAACATTTTCATTATTGGCAAAGTAAGTCCCTCTCGCTTGGGGAGAGGAGGGGCTGGAGTCCAAAGGAAAATGTGCCAAGCCCTGAGCTGCTTAGCCTTGGGGCCTCCATGGTGCCCAGGGGGATCTTGGCCGCAGCAGAGGGGCTCTGAAAGCTGACTTGAGGTGTCTCAGTGCCTGGGGTCTCGCTCAGGTCTTACTGGGTCTTCTCCTGCGGTGCACCTTCCAGATGCCATCTCGGTCTGGGCTGGGGGGGGCTCCGTGGTGTTTTCTGACTCCTGCCTTTTCCAATGCAGGGTAACAAGCCTTGGATTTCTCTGCCTCGAGGCAAGGGTATCCGCCTCACCATTGCTGAAGAGAGAGACAAGAGGTTGGCAGCCAAGCAGTGCAGTGGGTGAATGTCGCTACGTTACTGTGTGGTTTTCTCTGGCCAAATAAAGACCTTATGAATTGTTTCTTCTGGTCTCTTTTCATTTTTGCTCCCTTCCTCCAGGATGCGAAAGGAGCCAGCAGCCAGGGGTTAGGAGAGAGGAGCCCCACTCACCTCACTGGATGGGCATCAGCTGGTGCTACATCTAGGCTCCAGGGAGTGGGGCCAGACCTGGGGTATACTTGTGGAGTTGGGCAAAGGTGGTGATTTTCTCCCATGGCACAGTTTAGCCCAGAGCCTTGACTGGTCTAGTTCCCAGCACGCTTCCTCTACCAGCCAGGTAGCTGAGAAATAGCATTGATTTGGAATTAGGGTTAGGCTTAGAGGCCTTTGGTGAGTTGTGGAGGGACCTCCTGGAAGTCACCCTCAGGCCTGCTGAAACAGCGTAGAAGGAAATGAGGAAGGTTTATGTGAGTCTGAAGCCACAGTGGAGACGAAAGGCCAGAAGAAAGCTCCCAAGGAGCTCTTGGTACATGCCGGGCCTAGTGGGCTGCAGTCCCAAAGTAGGGCTAGAGCCAGTACCCTGGCAACTGACTTCCAGCCTTTCCCCTGTCCATTTGTCTTCAGCCAACCTTGCTGACGCCAACTCTTGGGCTTCCTGTTGGATCGTCGGGTGTCAACAAGTGTGCCGTGCCCCCCCACCTTTGGAACATCTTTCTTTGCCCTTCTCACCTGGGCCCTTCTCCCCCTGCCAGGCCTCATCCTGAAGATCTGGCCTCAAATTCTGCTCTGCAAAGGAAATGGGAACCAGCATTTAGGTACTGGCTCTACTATGTGCCAGGTACTTTGTTAAGAGCTATTTACAAATAGGATCCTCCCAGCAGCTAGCTATTGTCCCTGTTCTACACTTGAGGCAGACTGGTGGGAAATGATGCAGCTACTGAGACCAGATTAAACTTGGGGTGCACCTAGGTCACAGCACCTTTCTGTGCTGATCTTCCCTATCGAAAATGCAGAAGTCCCTGGGGAGTGTGTGTGGGGGGGGGGTAGAGGTGATGGAAGTGAGGCCTTGCTCAGGTAGAGGGCTTTACAAAGTCACTTTTGCGAGATCGAGATCAGCTGTGTCTTGACTGGGAGCCCAGCTGGGGACTAGCTGCTGTTAGAGCTTTTGTTCTCATGAGAGCTGGTCCCTCAATTCTCGGAGGCCACCCAAGCAGGGGAGGCGTGGTCAGGAATCCCTCTTGTCAAAGAAAGGCTTGGCTGCTCTTCAGGGAGGCCGCACAGGGCCCAAGTGGTGAGTAAGGTGTAGACAGGGGCTACAGAGAGGAATGCAGTAAGATATCCATGCTGGAATCAGCGGGGGGCTGGTCCAGAGCTGGTTTTCAAAGGTGCAGCGACAAGAGCAGGAAAAGTACAAGCTTTGGAGCTGGCTTCTAATCTGGTTGGCCACTTCCTAGCGGTGAGACCTCGAGCAAATGGTCTGCAAACAGCTTTGTACAAACAAGCTTTGTCGTCTGTCCTTCGTTTCGAGGAGGGCTGATCACATCGCAGGGTGATGTCTTGACTTGCTGGTGAATTGGGATTGAAAGGAGGCCAAACTGCACAGTCGACAGCCTCTCTTCCTGAGTCACTGGAAGTCCAGTGGCATGACAAAAGTCAGGAGGACTGGCGATGGCCCCCGACGCAGGGAGTGACCTTGGCATCTTTGATGTCGGACCAGGGCTCCACAGCACCTGCTTCAGCCACCTTCACGGCCCAGGATCCCTAATGGATCCTTTCCCATGGTATCAGGCAGCCCTGAGGGTCGGCAAGCATCAATTTATTATTTAGTGTCTACACTGTGCTAAGTGAAGTGCTTCATAAATAGACTCTGATTTGCTTTTCATGACAACTGTGAAATAGATGCTATTGTAATTCTTATTTTACAGAAGAGGAAACTGAGGCAAACAGGATTAAGAAAAAAACAATTTTCATAACAAATTTGGCTGTGTTCAAAAAAATGTTAAGTCTCATTCTACATCTTGAGTCCATCACCTCACTGTTAGAAGTTGAGTATCATGCTAGGTGGTGCAGTGGATAGAGCACCAGACCTGGAGTCAGGAAGACTCATCTTTCTGAGCTCAAATCTGATCTTGGACACATCTGCAGGATAAAAAGGAAGTCATCCACAGAGGGTAGGCCCTAGCATCAAGGGTCATGGGGAAAGGCTTCCTCTAGAAGGTGGGTTTTTAGTTGACTTGAGGGAAGCCAATAGGGAGGGAGAGACTAAGAAGGGAGTGCATTGTAGGCGTTGGGGACAGCCAGTGAAAATGGCAGAGGCCAGAGTCTCCCACTCCACACGATGACGGTGTTTAATCTCACAGGTCCCTCCCAGTTCTGATGTTCTAGGATCCTAAGTCCTTTCTGGGCTCTGAGGCCCAGTCGAGGGTGGGGGGTGGGGGAGTGTTCCCTGGGGCCTCCCTGGAGGTGGGCAAGATGCCAAGTGACCAAAGGCTGGGGCGGCTTTGGCCTGCTCAGCTGTGCCAGGAGCATTGGCTCTCCCTGGGCTCGTTTACACTCCCGTATCAAGTGATGACATTATAATATTGGCAGGCAAAGGAAAGCAAACATGGGCAAGTGGGAAACACCAAAGCCAATTAATTATCTCAGCAACTGGATACATTCCGGGCACCCAAACTGCCCATTTTGGGGGTTGGGGAGCTGGCAATGTTGGCACGGAGAATATTTGCTTCTTGTAGTGGCCTCAGCCAGGTGGCGCTATCCTCTGATTGGAAGCCAGCTAAAACCTTAGGCCTGTTCAGTTAGGAGAAAGTGCTGGTGCTAAAATCTCCAATAGGCAGAACCAGAAGGGGCCTTGATGTCCAGCTCAAGTCCTCCCCTGGTGGGAGTCCTGGCATCTGTCCCCCTTGAGCTGGCAAAGCTTTCAGGGTGGGGCTGGGTAGCCCTAGGGATATCTGTCCTCCAAGGGCCAGCTAAGCTAGGTGCAGAGAGCCTCCTCCTCAGTCATACCACAGGCCCTTGGAAGGGTCGTGGGGTCACAGCTTCAGAGGTAGAAGAGATTAGAGGCCATTGAATCCTCTGTCATTTTACAATAGAAGAAACTGAGGCAGACAGAGGTTGAGTAACTTGCACAGGGTCACACAGCTAGTAAGTGTCTAAGACAGGATTTGAACTCAGGCCTTTCTGACTCCAGGGCCAGCACTTTACCCACTACATGCACTGTGCTGCATCTTTTAGCTGCGTCTCCTATCCCTGGGACATGGGAGACTGGCAAAGATGGCAGAGTACAAGGGAGTGGTGCAGCCCAGCTCTCTCTAATAACTAACAAAGATCAAGGAAAAAGACTAGACCAAGCAGTGATCAGGAAATCCAAGAAGAAATCCAGTGGGGTCATTTTTCCAGCCCAGATCAGCAGAGGGAGATAACCAGAGGGAAGATCATTTTGGTGGTCTATTGGAGGATGGACTGGAGTAGGGAGAGACTCGAGGCAGGCAGATCTACTCCCCACCCCCACAGCAGCCACTGCCCTGGTCCAGGTGTGAGGGCTTGCACCAGTGTGGGGGCAGGGTCAGAGGAGAGAAGGGGCAGATTGGAGAGATGCTCCAGAGGTTAAATCCATAGACCTTGACAGTCACTCAGAAATGAGGCACCTGCCAGGCCTGGGAGGAAGGCAGTCTGGGCCTGAAAGCTACACCTGTTCAAAGGAAAGGCCCTTCGGGAGAGCTGCTCGAGAGCGTTGGAGTGAAACCCCTGCTGGCTAGTGGGTAGGTCAGACATTTCTTGCAGGAAAGGCCCACAGCAACTTGGCTCATGGGGAGTTTGGTGGGCAGCCACTGAAGCTGGCCTTGGCCTCTCTGAGCTGGGAATGGTACCAGGCTAGAGCCAGAGGGACCTTTAGGCCCCAAGAGGGGCAAGTGACTGGCCACGGGTACAACATGGCAGCCTGCTTCGATCTCCCCAGGAGCCTCCCCCAGCCCATTCCAGTGCCTCTGCACACAAAAGCTGGTATTCATGTAGGACTTGCAGGCTTGCAAAGCACGTTATGAAATGTTATTTCATCTGATTCTCACAACAACCCTGGGAGATAGGTGCTATTATTATCCCCCTTTTTATAGATGAGAAACTAAGGCACAGAGTGACTTGCCCAGGGTCACACAACTAGGAAGTGTTTGAAGCAGGATTCAAACTCAGGTCTTCCTGACTCCAGGCCAAGTGTTCTACCCCCTTTCAGCCTCACCTGGGCTGCCTAGATCAAGCCTACAAAGCCAAGGAGGGTGGGGGTGGAATAATGTGCCAATGGAGCCTGATGAACTGATACCAAAGGGATCCAACCAACTGGCCCTGTGGGTGTCCTGTGTGGCTAAACTCCAAAAGGCCGTCTACACCAGCTGCCTCCACTTCCTCTCCTCCCGCTCTCTTCATACCTCCTTACAATCGGGCTTCTGACCTTATCATTCCACTGCAACTGTTCTTTCCCAAGTTACCAATGATCTCTTGGTTTCCAAATCCAATGGCTCTTTCTCCTTGACCTCTGCTCTGGCCTTTGAGACGGGTGATCACTGTCTCCTCCTTGATCCTCTCCTCTCTAGATGTTTGGGACAGCCCACTCCCTCCTGGTTCTCCTCCTCCCTCTCTGACCGCTCCTTCTCAGTTTCCTTTGCATCCTGGATCCTCCCCCATATCACCTCCTGTAACGGCAGGTGTGTCCCTCAGGGCTCTGTCCTAGGCCTCCTCCCTTCTCCCTCTAGACTGCTTCACTTGGCCATGTCCTCAGCTCCCATGGATTTTATTACCATCTCTGTGCTGAGGATTCTCATATCTACCCATCCTGCTCCAGGCTCTCTGCTGACCTCCAGTCTCCCATCTCCAGCTGCAACTCCGATATCTCTAATTGAATGTCCAGTGGACATTTAAATTCAGTATGTCCAAAACAGAGCTCATGATCTCTCCCTCTAAACCTCGTCCCCCCACCCCTAGTACCTTCCCCATTATTGGGGACGCCCCCCATTTTCCCAGTCCCCCAGGCTCCTCACTCTCACGCCCCACCCGATATCCAAGGTGTCCTTTGGACCTTTGTAGCAACTCTCAAACAGGCAGCCTTCCCTTGCTGGGACACTGCCACCCCACTGATGCAAACTCTCATCCCCTCAATCCAGTGGCACAGGACACCTCGTAGCTCTTCCATGCACAAGACCTGCCGTCTCTAGGCTCTGGGGGTGGCTGAGCCCCTTCTTCTACCATTACCTCCCAACTACAACGCCACCTCCCACAGGCAGGCTTCCTGAATCCCTCTTAATTCCAGAACCTTCACTCTGCTCTACTTCCTACTTATTCCACTTAGAGCTTGCTTTGCACGTATTTGCATGTGAATCCCCCATTGGACTGTGAGCTCCTGGCTGAGGGCAGGGACTGCCCTTCACCTCTTTTTGCATCCCGAGCACACTGCACAGTGCCTGGCACATAGTAGGTGCTTAATAAATGCTTGTTTTCTTCCTTAGGTCTTGACTCAGATCTGGAGTCTCCTAAAGAGGGGAGGAGAAAAGCACTCAATGGATAGTGTACATCAAGAATGCCTGGCACATAGTAGGTGCTTAATAAATGTTGACTGATTGATTGATCTTGCTGTGGCCTCCACACAATTGCTGTATTCAAAGCTGACCTGCTCACCTAAGATAAAATAATTAAAAAAAAAAAATTAAAAAAAAAATAATAATAGTGTTTACCGTGTGCCAGATGGTACTAAGTACTTTATAATTATTATCTCATTGGACCCTCACAACAACCCATTTTGCAGCTGAGGAAACTGAGGGAAACAGAGGTGAAGTGACTTGCCTGTGACGAGCTAGGAAGCGTCTGAAGTAAAACCGGCATTCGGCGCTCTGTCTGCTGCACCACCTGGCAGCATCTGTAGACTGAACTAGCTAGCTTACGCGTACCTTAGTAGAAAACTATCGATCTCAGCTACCCAAGGCTCTCTAGAATCAGCCCAGAGACTGCTGGGAAGGCTATGGGAGGGAGGGAGGGAAGGAAGAAAGAAGGAAGGAAAAAGGAAGCAAGGGATGAAAGAAGAGGAGAGGGGAGGGAGGGAGAGAGGGTGGTTAAGAAGTGCTAGGGGACACTGGACTTTGTCTTTAGTTGCCTTAAGGAGATGCCCTGCACCTCTTGTCCTCCAGCCTTGGAAGTCACTCCCAGCAGACATGCCACCCAGTGAGCCAGCAGCCTCTCACCTGAAATCCCCAGCCCAGCCCAGAGCCTCACACACCAGCTGTGTGTGGGTGGTGGCAGATCACGGTATGGGCAGGGGAACGAACGCCAGCTCTCTCTGCATCTCCCTCCTGTTCACCCTGACTGTGACCTTGCCCTCTCCTTCACCCTTGCCTCTGACCCCAGGCACTGTCTTCTCCTCCTCCCCGCCTTGGATTTTGACCCTGGAGCTGAAGCGCCTCGAGGCCTAGTTCCTGGCAAAAGCTCAGCTTTTAGGTGTTGTTTTCCCCAGTTCAAATGGAAGCTCCCTGAGGGCAAGGCCTCACTTACTTCCTTTGCTCTCTGGCCCCAGCCTTTGGCATAGCACCCCGTGCCCAAGTGCTTAATAAACCATGTCTCATCCATTTACTAGAGATGGGAGATGATGAGGCCGCCAAGGATGCAGGGGGGAGAAGAGGACCCAGGACAGGTACTCTGTGGATTAAAAAGAGTATCGGACTTAATTTTTTCCCATCGCTTTCATTTCCGAATAGATCTGTCCCCAACCCAGAGAAGCAGGCCTCAAAACTGAGAACAAAGAATTTCTAGTATTAATTAAAATGGTTTCAGGTCCAAAGGTTTCAGGCCCCAGGCGAGAGCCCACAAGGCAAGCCTTGGCTCCAAGCACAGGACTTCTTGAAGGGCAGCGGCTGGAGACCAAGACGGGATGGGGAGGATTGGGCTGGAGGGTCCCACCCTGGCTTAGGCTAACAGCTTAAAGGGACAAACATGCCAAAAGACCAGCTTTCTGACATTTTCTTTATTATTAAACATAAACAGCAACACAAACATTTCAACAGGCAAGGAAGAGGACTGTGTATGACCTGTGAATTTCTCTTTCTGTTTTGAAAATGTGATTTAAACTGAATGATGACAACACTATCTGGCTGACCTGTATTTCTTGACCCTCTAAAAGGACGCCTTCCCCTTGCCTGAACCTTGCTAAAAACTTAACAACGCAGCAGACTGACCCTAAAGAGGCCTCGCTGTGGACGAGACAGAAGGGCTGGCTGCTTCCCTGACCTCACATGGATCAGCTGGGCCTCTCCAGCAGCCAGAGGGAGTCCTGGCCTCCACAAGCCTTCTTCTCATCTCCAGAACCGTTCACACTACCAAATTCTTATCAGACATTCTCCCCTGGTCCCACTGACATCTCAAACTCCATCAATACCATGATAACCCACTCCCCTCCCCAAACAAACCCAGGCCAAATCCAAGCCAGTCAACGTTTCTGACCTGCCTCCACCTTTGCCACTCAAACTGCTTTATTATTCTTGCCTGGGCTACCATAAAGGCTTCCAAATTTGTCTGAGGCGAGAGAGCCTGCATTCAAAGCCTAACTGTGACGCTTGTGCTCTGCGTGACGCTGCGCAAGTTACTTGGTTTCCCTGGGCCTCAGTTTCATCTGCACAAGGGATGGCCCCTTCCACTTCTATGATCACTTAAAATCACTCCAAAGGAAACAGAAAGAAGAGTGGGGTCTGGGAGGAGGGGATGAACTCCCAGTCAGGAAATGCCTTCTCCCAGTGTGCATGCTCTGGCATCCAAGCCCTTTGGAACAAAATCCAGGAGAGCCTTTAAGGATGCTTGAAGCAGTTCACATAGATCATCTCGTCCGAGTCTTACAACAACTGGGGTCGAAACAGGAAGAAATCATTAGCCTCATTTCACAAATGAGGGAACTCGGAGATGAAGTGACTTGCCCAGAGTAACACAGTCAGTGAGGCACCAGATGTGAGTGAGATTTGAACCCAGCTCTCTCCTGGCATTTCCACCTAAAGTGGGGGATGGGGACGGGAACGGGAACAACCACTCAGAAGAGCAGCCGGAGGTCACTGTGCTAACAGCCTGCGATGATGAGGCCTCTCAACAAAACTTGGCCCCAACTGGCCTCCAGTCAGAACTGGGAGACCCCCACCCGTGCGCTTAGCTCCAATGTCCTAGGGTGGGGAACGGGGGTGAGGGAGGAGGAAAGGAGACAAGGACCCGGAAAGACTCCATGGTAGGGCCCGCCTTGGGAGGAGAGGGCCCTGGAGTCCGGGGCCTGGCATTCAGGTGGTGCCCCCGGTGTTTGTTGTGGACGGATCCCGGGCCACGCCTGTCGGTCAAACAGAGCCGAGGGAGGAGAGAAGAAATGAGCACGGGGAGCCTCCGCACCTCCCCCACCGCTCCAGCCCCCAGCCAGCCTCCTTCCTTGGCCCCGGCTACTAACCTTGAAGGCCCTGGAGCTCCCCGCTAAGGCACTGCATGGCGGCTGGAATAAAAGGGCATTCGTTAGGCCCGGGACAGCCGATACCTTTTAGCCCGCACTCGGAACCTCTGTGTGTCTACCCAGCCATCCCAGGACCAATGCCCTCATTCCCCACTTCATCTCCCCTGGTACTCATGAGGCTACAGAACCCTGGGAAGAATTGTGAAGGACACGCTTGGGGGGGGGGGGCAGGGAGAAAGGAGCAGCAGGCCCGCCCTCCTGCTAACTTGCTTCTCTCTGCTCTAACTTCTCATCCCCACCCCCCACTCTATACCCCCTTTCTCCCTCCATGACATTGGCCTTCTGCCAGGAAGAAGCTGGGGGATTGGCTGCCAGGGACAAGCGGGCTGCCCTGCCCGCCTGCCCCTGCCCTCCATACCTAGTTGGCTTTTGAGGTCTTCCACTTGCTTCTGCAGCACAAGGCACTGTCCCCCAACAGATACCATAGGAAAGAGTTCAGATCTTCCAGCCATCCCCTAACCAAAACCAGCCACCCTCCCTACCCAGGAGAACAAGGACCCTGCTAGTCTCCCTTGGGAAAAGGGGGAAGGAGGGGATGGGATAACACTAAGCTCCGATGTGCACGGTGCTTCAAAGGCTTATAAGATGCTTCCCCTCCATCATCTTATCCAATCCTCACGATAGTTGCTATTATTAACCCCATTATACAGATGAGGAAACAAAAGCTCAGGCAGATTGCCTTGTCCGGGGCCACTCGACTAGTAAGGATGTGGGGCCCATCTGAAGCCTGGCTCCATCTGCTATGCCATGGACTTGCCTCTCATACCAGGCTCCATCCCGAAGATAAGAAAGGTCCCCTATGTGCCTGCGCATGAGGCTCATCTCTTTCCCAGGGGGCTGGCCGGCTCCCTACCCTTCACCAAAGCTTCCATGAGGAGAAATCTAGGTCCAAAGAGAGGGATCCTCTGGCTGGGAAGCCTGACTTCCCTTACCTGGAGGCACGTCCGTCCTGAAGAAGGCTGGGGCTTCCCGTCCTGCTTGGCGGGCTGCTCATCTGCAACAGAAGGGGACAAAGCCAGGTGGGATCATGTTGGGCAAGATGAGGGTTGGTGGAAGCAGTGCTGCCCCCTGCTGGCAGGCAACACCAAGATGCTCAGGGCTCAGGCTCTGCTTATGTTTAAGGGGCCTCAGAACAGTCTGTGGCCAAGAGACTGGAGACCAGACTGATTATGTGCCCCAAGCTGCAGCCGGGCCTCGCTCTCACGAGACTTGGAGCCCCTGTGAGGACGGGGGTTCTCCTCTGAGCTCTCCATACCCACAAGGCAGCTTCACGATCTGGCCCCCAGCTTGTTCGGCTCATAGCCCTAGTTCCTAAAGGATGCTCGGCTGGGAAGGGAGACTAGAGCCTGGGGAGTGAATGTGTGCCCAAGTTCTCCCTCTTTTCCCAAACTCCCAAGCTCAGAGGACTTACCTGTCCTGGATGGGACTCTGGATCGGGTGCCCTGGTTAGAAGGCAAGGGCTTCAAAATTCGAGCTGCCTGAGGGTCCCTGGATTTAGAGTCCCAAGCACTGGGACCCCTCTGATGCAAGATTCGAGGTGGCGTCGATTTGCTGTGGAGGAACTGAAGTACACACGTGTACGTACGCACACACACACACACACACACACACACACACACACACTCAGTGCTATTGTTTAACTGATTTTGCTCTTAGTTGGATTGTTAGCAGTTGACGGGGGAAGGGCAGAGGGCAGTGAGGCCCCAGTCCCTTACCCACTGCTCTTGCCTCAGTCACCTGACATACCCCTAACCCACGAGGGAGAACTGAGCCAGACAGAAAGTGGAGGGCAAATGCCATGGCCTGACGTAGCAGAGCAGAGCTCAGCCCAAAGGCCTAGGCCTTCCCGATGAACCTGGAGTTCCTGGCTTGGAGAATAAGCACTGACACAAACCAGGCACTGTGCATGTGGTGCATGGGCACCTCTCAGTGGCCAGCCTCCCTTCCTTCTTCAGCTTCTACCTTGTCAGTCAATTGACAAGCATCTCCTCTCCCAGTGTAACAGGCTGACCTTCCCCCTCAAGGACACAAATGCCTAGGAAGTAAGTGCATCACGGCAGTGCCAGACACAGGAGAGGGCAGCTACTCACTTGAGACACCTTGACTGCCGAGGGTGGATTATTCCCTGCCTTGGCAGGTGGTTCTGCTTCCTTCATCCTGCCCGCCTCACAGATCCTGCCTTTCTGCTGCCTAGCTCCTGGAGATGCCAAGGGTTCCCTTCTGGACTTGCACAGGACAGGCAAGTGGGAAGTTTTGAAGGGGACAGGTGACCATCTTTTCTGCCCAGGCAGAGGAAGGGCCTGATGCTCCCTCCTGGAAACAGCTAAAGAGGCCCCAGCCAGGGATCGGTTCTCCTGGCCCAGCTTCCCCAGAGGGCCACTTTTTGGGGTGGCCTTAGGCGGGCTGCCTGTGGCTACTCGAGGCCTCTGGGGGCGTCTGGCACTGGGCTGGGCCGCCTCAGCCACACCGGGTGCTTCCTGAGCTTGGGGGATCTCTGGGAAGGGGAAAAAAAATGCCCCTTCAAGCAGCCTCAGCGGTTTTGGAGCTCCCTGTGGGGTGCAGGTCCCAAAGGGAGCCCTGCTAAAGAAGAAAGTGTTATTGATGAGGATGTCTGAGAGGTCCTGCACTTGGAGGAGAGCCCCTTCCTCACTGGCCTGGTCATCTGGAGCCTGGCTGCCTTCTGGCTGGGCTGCTTGAGGCAGGGGAGTGCCTGAGCTAAGCAGACAGGTCTTATTGAGCTCAGTGCTTGGCTGGGGGGCCAAGGAGCAGGGATCAGCAGCCTGCACAGCATCAGGCGACAGGCTACAGAGCTCCCATCTGACCAGACTGCCAGGGCTGGCAGCCTCCTCAAAAGCTGGCAGCCTTTTGAGAAACAGAAGGCCCTGGTCACTGGGGGTGGCCGGGGAAGGCTCCTGCACAGGGTCGAGAATAGCGGGGGGAAGTGAGCGGTCACTGGGCTGCACCTGGGCCTCGTCACTGCTTGGTAGGTCCAGAAAAGAGGCGGAGGAACTCAAGTCGGGAGGTGGGAGCTCGGCTTCTATGGTAGATATATCTGCTCCCCCCTGACCTTGCAGCTGCTCCGAAATGACCTTTGCCTCTTCGGCAAAGCTAGCTCTGTACCCAAGGGTGTTGCTGGGAGACTGCTGAAAGGGGAAAGGACACAATTCCATACATCAATTAGTAAACGCTTGTGGACTGACTGTTTGATCATCTGGGGTCCGCCCGCCCTCGGGCCCCTCCCTTCTCCGCAAAGTACCGAGGCTGCCACAGCTCTCCACCTGCAGGGACCCAAAGCCCTCGCCCACCAACCCCGCCCCGCCCTGCCCGGGATCGGGATCGGGAACACGAGATCCGGCCAGGCACTCCCGGCACTGCTCCGCCCCTCACCCACCCCGGAACTGCTCTCGGCCCCGGCGTCCTCAGGAGGCCCTGGAGACATCGCTGAGCCAGCCCCGCGTTCTCTTTCAGGGGGTGGGGTGGGGTGGGGTGGGGTGGGGGGAGGGGGCTCGAGGCCCCGGGAGGGAAAGGATCCGAGGGCCGCAGGCAACATTTGAACCCAGGCTCCCGGCGCCTGAGCAGGGCGGGGCTTTTCCTCCGGGCCCAGGGAAGGCTCCAAGGACGGGGCCCCGGGAGAGAGGTTACCATGGCAACTCGCCGGTCTCTCGCTGCGTCCGTCCGGGAAGCAGAAGAACTCGAAGAACTCGAAGAACTCGTGGTCGGGAGCACCTTTGCTGCACGAGTCGTCGTCGTCCCAGCAGCCTCGCTTTCAAAACCGGTGCCGCGCCCCTATAGGGCTTCCCTGCCGGCCAACCACCGCCTTGCTCGTAGGCCCGCCCCTCGAGGGCTCGGCCAATCCGGAGAGCGCAGCGGAGCGACGCAGGCGGCGGCCAATGGAGCGCCCGGGTCGCTGTGGGAGCCGCCCCGAGGGGCGTGGCTTGCGGGGCCTGCGGGGCCTGCGGGGCCTGCTCCGGGTGGGGGCTGGGAGGTCGATCGAAGGCTCGCCCCCTCCTTCTCTTGGGGGTAGGGGCAGAGGCGCGGGGTTGGACTGGGGGGGGGCGGGGCGGGGGGAGGGGGGGCGGGTTGAGAATCTGGAGAGCTAGAGACCGAGAAACTGGGTGGGGGTGGGGTGAGACATACAGAGACGGAGACCCATCAGCTGGGGAGGGGAGGGGGGAGGGAGGAAGGGGGGAGGGGAGACCGAGACCCAGAGACCCATGGGGAAGAGAGACTCCCAGAGAGACACAGAGAGAGAGAGAGAGAAAGGCACCTGTGCCTCCCCACGTAGGGCAGCCTAGCACCATCTTAGCTGGCATTCATCTAAGGATTTACAAATATTATCTCATTTGATCCTTAAAATAATTCTATGGAGAAGGTGCTATTGTTATCTCCATTTTACTGATGGGAAAGCTGAAGCCGAGAAAGATTAAGTGACTTGATCAAGATCACACAACTAAGAAAGTGTCTGGAGCAGGATTTGAACTCGAGTCCTGGAAAACCACCCCCTCCCATAGTCTTTCCACTCTGCAACCTAGAGACTCCCTGACCACTTCTTTCTCCTTTCCTCCTGTCTCTCCCTTTGAATTGAACCCCTCTTCCAAGGGAAAGACAGGAAGTGCACATCGCTCCCTCTCTGTCAGCCTTTGGACTTGAATTCCCTGGAAGCCCTTTGCTTGGGGACTGTCTCTGTCCTTCTGGAGTGAATTCCTGAGAATCCCCTTTCCCCAAAGATTGGGAGCATGCCTCTCTCCCTCTTTCGCTCTGTCGCTCTGTCGCTCTGTTCTTTTAAAGTGACCTTTTCCACTGGAGAAGACTACTTGGGGCATTAGCCGGAGTCTATCAGAAATGAGTTGTTATTTGTTAACATACAAGCTTGTCTGCTGGACGAGACCTTCAGAGCAACCCGAACACTGACTGGTTACCAGAACACTGAGGTTCAGTTTGCAGCTTCCATTTTAGGGTCCTGACAGAAATAGCAGGCGCTGGTGCTGGAGGGCAGGGCGTCATACCTGGTTACTGAGTCCTTTTCCTCCCTACTAAGGGACCCTTTTGGGCTCTTCACAGCTCCATTCCATAACTCCTGAAATGTCTGCTGAGAGGTGTGCAGCAGCGAGGTGATGAAGTGGACAGAGCCCGGGCCCGGAATCAGGAAGACCTGAGTTCAAATTCAACCTCAGCCACTTACTAGCTGTGTGACACTAGGCAAGTCACTTATAACCTCAGGTTCTTCAATTGTAAAATGGGGGTAATAATAGCACTTAGCTCTCAGAGTTGTTGTGAGAGTCAACTGAGACATTTGTAAAGTGCTTAACACAGTGCCTGGCACATAGTAGGTGCTTCATAAACGCTTGTTTTCTTCCTTAGGTCTTGACTCAGATCTGGAGTCTCCTAAAGAGGGGAGGAGAAAAGCACTCAATGGATAGTGTACATCAAGAATGCCTGGCACATAGTAGGTGCTTAATAAATGCTTGTTTTCTTCCTTA
>NW_020944348.1:0-2789 GCF_900497805.2 Vombatus ursinus | reverse complement strand
TATTTCTACACCCTGCACTAAGCACAATACTTGGCACAGAGTAAACACTTAATATTTTTTATTCATGTATTTGTATAGATTAGGACCAAACTGATTCTACTTTAATTGGATCAGAAATCCTGGGCAGCAAGGGAGAAGATAAGTGATCTACTGGTGTGTACCTCCATCACCACAGAGAGTTAATCATTCAGCAGAGCCTCTTTGCCTAGAGCACCCAATCTATGGGCTTGGGGGGAGGGGACAGGGAAAGACTGCAAAATGACCATCTTCTGCTTATGGGTGGATGACTACTTACCTTCCTGAAAAAAGGCTTATCAATTTCCTGACTTGACTTTCCAACCCTACCCTTATCTGCTCTCACTAGCTATTCAATTTCTTTAATTGACAGACCTCACTACCTCTCCCCCACACCCAGCCACCCACCCCAGAGTTTTTCAGCAAGACAAAAATCAAGTAGAACTTAGAATGTCTATTCCTTCTACCAAGGCCACATGACTGAACCACCATGAACAATTGCTACAGATCTGCCTCGTCATTCTTGTCTCACCTTCATTTCAGTGCTATGGATTGCATTTATTCCTATTGAAGCCCAGTCACCATTTGAGTGCTAACAGAAAGAGACTAGTAGAAACACAGACACCGTCTGCCCTACACACACACACACACACACACACACACACACACACACACACACTTGTACAGATGAAGATCAGAACCTTTACACTCACAGGGAAGGGCACCCTCATTGGTGTCAATAGCACCTCACCAGATCTTCCTCTCAAGACCAGGGGACAGAGGTTGCATTACTTACAGCTGTACTCCTACAAGGGTAGAAAATGTGGTTGGGAAAGTTACTTCTGCATATCACTCCTGACGGTGTGGAAGCCGCTGGGGTATTGACAGCTGTAGGCTATTGCTTAACACCTTGTGTTAACACCTTGCGGAGACTCAAGTGGGAAAAATCAGACTTTCTGGATAGGATATAAACCCTGCATTACCCAGCCAATGGGGAAGCGGGGGAGAGAACTGCGAGTCTGGACTAGGGATAAAAAGCTCTGGTCTCGGCCTTCCTCCCATTGGAGTTCCGCCCCTGCTCGCGGGAGGGAATTTGAGGGAGGAGGAGTGTTGAACGCGGCTCGAGCCTGGACCCCGGGCTGCCTTGGGCCCCGTGAACCCCAGGGGCGCCGACCACCCGGAGAGCCTGAGGGCGGGTCCGGAGCCGCTGCAGCCGTCATGACCGACTACTGGAAATCCCAACCTAAGAAATTCTGTGGTTATTGCAAGTGCTGGATAGCAGACAATAGGCCCACTGTGGAATTTCATGAACGGGGAAAGAACCACAAGGAAAATGTGGCCAAAAGAATCAGTGAGATTAAACAGAAAAGCCTAGAAAAGGCAAAAAAAGAAGAAACAGCATCGAAGGAGTTGGCAGTGATGGAGGCAGCTGCCCTTAAAGCATACCAAGAGGATCTGAAGAGACTTGGAATCAGTTCAGATGTTACAGAAGCTCACACATCACAAGTAACCAACACTGTCCCACCAGTCTCACTATCAAGTCAGAAGAAGGAAAAGAGGAAAAAAGACCTCTCCGATATAGATTCAGTAGGAGCTTCCAAATGGGTAGAAGGCATGTCTTCAGAGGGTTACCATTACTATTATAATGCCATCACAGGAGAATCTCAGTGGGAGAAACCTGAAGGATTCCAAGGAAAAATTAGTAAGAAAGCAGCAATGCCTCTTTGGGCAGAAGGTTTAAGTGAAGATGGTTACACCTATTATTATAATACAGAAACAGGTGAATCCAAATGGGAGAAGCCTGAGGATCAAGAACAAGACTCCTCAGGTCCATTAGAAGGAAAACCTAGATCTCCTAAAAAGCCAAACCCTTATGGGGAATGGAAAGAAGTTAAGCAAGAGGATTATCCCTATGAGAAGATAGATTTGGAACTTCCAAGTACTGAGGATGGATACATAGGAGCTCCAGTAGCTGATATGAGTGAGGACCCAAAGGTGACATTTAAAGAAAAAACAGTCACTTCTCTTGGAGATGTGGCAGAAGGAGTAGCTCCAGTCTTCAAAAAGAGAAGATTTTATCATGGAAAATCTAGATATTTAAGGCAAAGAGGAGGTGATCAACAATTTTAATTTAATAATAAAAAGCAGTCTGACCTCTTGGACCTATTTGAACAATAGCCTCTAACTTTGTAAGCTATTTTGTTTGTTTTTAATGGTCTAGATACTGAGAATGTAGACTTCTAAGTTGTATTAGACGTGAATTGTAATAAATCTACTTTTTTTTGTGGAAAAAATAAAAAGCTTTGCTTGTTCTTCTCTAAAATTATGCCCACACATGGGACACCTGGCCTTCCTAGGCCATTAAGTAGTTATTTTCTTTTTCTGGTTCACCAATAGTTTCTTGGAACTTTTGTTGCTTACACAAGGTACCAAAAAAGGCATGCACACAACATTAATAATAATGATAGCTAACATTTGATCTTCACAACCTTGTGAAGCTGTTGTTATTTTTATCCCCATTTCACAGATCAGGAAACTGAGGCAAACAAAGGTTAAGTGACTTTCCCAGGGTCACACATCTACTAAGTGTTGGAGGCTGGATTTGAATTCAAGTCTGTTTGACTCCTAGCCTGATGCTCTATGTACTGTGCTACCCAGCTGCCCTGACGTAAGCGATCAGTTGCCTGACCAGAACAGAGATGCTAGAGGAATCTCCTAGTCAGACTATAGTCATGAAGTTATAAATTGGTCTTTTAATTATTTCTCCATTTAGC
>NW_020944347.1:3410-11725 GCF_900497805.2 Vombatus ursinus | reverse complement strand
AGGGATGTATCAGTGATAGGAGAGCCCTTACAACATAGAAGGCCAGAAGGAACAGAGGCTGGAACAACACAGGATATTGAGGATTGAAGGGCCCTTGAATATAGAGACTAGTTAGCATTTATTAAGTGTTTAAAGGTTGGGAAAGCCCTTGGCCAATATTACCTCCTGTTATCCTCACCAGAAGCCAGTAAGATGGGTGCTCTTACCATCCTCATTTGGGAGGAGAGGAAAAGGAGGCAAGGAAAGCTCAAGAGCTTCTCTTGATGTCACAAACCTGGGAAGTGTCAGAGGTCATGTTTGAACTCAGATGTTTCTGATTCCAGGCCCAGGGCTTTAAGACCTCTGCCAGCTTTCTGCCTAATTTTTTTTCTTTTTTCTTTTTTTCTTTCACACTTAATAGTATTTTATTTTTTCCTTTTAGGTAAAAAAATAATTTTCAACATCCATTTTTATAAGATTTTTCTTCCAATTTTATTTATTTTATATTTGATTTTCCCCCACATACATGTAAGAAACAGTTTTTAATACTGATTTTTAAAACTTTGAGTTCCAAATTCATTCTCTCCTTTCTTCCCTCTGTGCTCTGCCACCACTGAGAAGGCAAGTAGTGTCATATAGGTTATACATGCGTAGTCATGTACAATATATCCATAATAGTCATGTTGTGAAAGAAAACATAGACAAAAAAAAACCTCGAGAAAAATGAAGAAAGTAAAAAAGAAAGTATGCTTCAATTTGTATTCAGACACCATCAGTTCTTTCTCTGTGGTGGATAGCATTTTTCATCATAAATTTATTGGAAAAACAGTCAGCCAGTTGAGATGTAACTTTATTTGTAAAATCTCATTTGAATTTCAACAATAAGATGGTTATGGATACAAGAGTTAAGCAAAACTGAAGAAAAGCCTTCTATGAGAATCAATTGCCTGAATGGAATGTATAATAAAGGGAAATATCTATATTATTATTACTATTATTATTATTTTCAATTTGTGGACTAGAATCCTTTATTTCAATAAAAATTAATAATTATATTTTCTTTATATATATGCATATTATTTTTTTTAGAAAGAAAGACTGTTTTCAAATATTTTTTACCAGAATACCGTTGGAGTGGGAATTGACCAGTGTTAAAGGCTATGAAAACAGATACACACACACACACACACACACACACACACACACACACACACAACCTTGCAGTACACAAATCTAAAATGTACTTGAAAGCTACTGTTATAATCATTGTATTAAGTAACAGAGCTGGAATTCAAATGTGACTCCTCTAACTCCAGTCAATCAGTGTGCATTTCTTAATCACCTACTCTGTGCCAAACACTGCACTAATCCCTGGGGATACAAAGAAAGGCAAAAGATAGGCCATGCATTGTACTGGGGGACGTGATGGTAAGAAAACAAAACAAACAAAACAAACAAACAAAAAAAAACCTCAGTACCACCAAGATACATAAAGTATGAACCCAACATACTCTTCAGTAGGAAGGCGCTAGAATTAAGGGGGAAAGGGAAATGCTGCCTGTATAAGGTGGTGTTTTGGTGCTACTTGGTGGAATCCAGTGAGAGATGGAGTTTCTTGTTCATGAAACAGCAAAGAGGCCAATGTTATGGAATCACATGTTGCTGGGAGTGGGGGATGAGGATAAGGGCTTTAAGGTTTAAGAAGATTGCAACGAGAGGGGCAGTTAGGTGGTGCAATGGATAGAGCATTGGCCCTGGAGTAGGGAAGACCTGAGTTCAAATCCGGCCTCAAACACATACTATTTCCTAGTTGTGTGACTCACACAGGCATGTGTTTCGGTGTTCCTCCCACTGAACTATGTTCTCAGTCTTCCCAAGCCTTCTGCCTACCCCATGGCACTCCTTTCTGAACAGAGCTGTCACTTTCCATTTTTAACTGCCAACCTTTAAAATATGTCCTCTTTCTCTCTCAATTCCTTCTCCATCCAGTCATTACAATCAGCCCCTAATAGAGGTCACAGTTTTACAAAGACTCTCTATTTCCCCCTCCTCCCAATTATCCAGATGAGGAAACAGACCAAGGGAAGTAGAATAACGTGCCCAATTACATATTAAAGACCCTACAGCCAGAAGGAACAGCCCAGGCCACCAAGGCCAAAGCTCTAGGTATAAAGTGGAAGGGACTGGAGCCACAGTGTCTGAGGCAGGATTTGACCACAGGTGTTTGTGCCTCTGATGCTTAGCGATTATGTTCTTTTCTTCTGAACTTTGAAGTCTGAAACCTAAGGGATTAGTCTATTTGATTTGGCTTCTTCTCTGACTTTCCCATATATTCCCCACCCCATCATTATGTGACATTTAAAAACTTCAAGAGACATAATTTTTGGGTAATTCAATCATGTCATTAATGACCCATGTTTTGTATAGTCTGTACTTTCATTCTTTTCTAACGTCACTTGGCACACTGATGTGAATGCCTGTTGTCAAATGCGTTGAGCTGGGTCAGGAGGAGATATTAAATTTTTGCCAGAAACTGGCAGACAAAAATTATTCTGAGAAAGGCAGGGCAATAGTACTGTCATGTCACCCCTAGGTCCTCTCTGGTGCATGTGTGAGTATTATAGGATGTGAGTTATTTCAATGATAGGATACCTACAGAGCCTTTTCACCATTTCGGGGCATGAATTGGTGATTTTTAGAGGTACTGGTATGTCATAACCTAAGGTTTTATGTGAATCTTTTCAAACCTCTCATTTCATCAAATGCAAACCTGACCTCAAGGAATTCATTCATTCTTCATAGATTTTATGTAGAGAGGAAGCCAAAAAATTCCTTTCAGGCCAACAGGTATCTCTTGAATGTTTAGTAGATGAAACTTTGCATTTTGGGCAAATTCTATTTCTTTTAAAATTAAAGGAGACCACTCCTCCCTTCCACTTCAGTCTTAGATCATCTGGGGAGATGAGAGTATAGGAGGCATCAGGATGGAGTGTCTACAATTGCTGAACTTCAGAGGTACAAATACCTGAGTTCAAATCCAGCCTCAGCCCCTAGCTAGCTGTGTGATCTCAGGCAAGTCTCATCAAGTGTCTTGGCTTCAGTCTTTTCCTCTATATATTGAAGGGGTTTGACTACATTACCTGGGACTTCCCTTCCAGCTAGGGTCTTTAGTATGAAATGGGCAAATCACTTCCATTTCCTGGGCCTCAGTTTCCTCCTCTGTGAATTGAGGGCTTTCAACAAGATGATTCTGAGGCCCCTGCCAGGCATAGACCAAAGATCTCTGGAATAAATAACAATTCACTTTACCTCCCTTGGCCCCAGTTTCTTCCTCTGGATAACTGATGGAAATGATTATTTTTTTGTCAGACCAAAGATATGAAAGCACATTGGTGTTTTTTTATTTCATAAGTGGTTAGTTTTTTGTTACTCTGATCTCAACACACACCAGTGAAAATAAGCATTTCCACCTACAGAGAAGAACAGAAAGGGAGTATTATACATGAAACCATGAATCCATTACATACAGTTTGAGTTTTAAGTACGTCATGTATTCAGCACATTAGTTCCAAAGTTGTCCTGCTTGTCTGCATTTCATGCTGAATCTTCTACTGTTCCATTCTGTGCACTTTTATAAATACTTCATTAATACTCTTTTCTTTTTTTTAAATCACTATCATTACCCTCCCTCTCTCTACTAATTCTCTCCCTGGTCAACCTCCCCTCAAAATGTAGAAACCTCCCTTGTAACCAATGAGCATAGTCAAACCGAACAAATCTCCATATTGCTCATGCCCACAAAAGTATGTTTCATCCTACCCCTCTGGTCCATCACCTCTCTGTCAAGATGTGGGAAGCATATTTCATCAACAGTCCTCTAAAGTCATGGCTGGTCATTGCATTGGAGTTCATAAGTCTTGCAAAATCTTTTTCCTTTTTCTTATTATAGTCATTATGTAAATTTTTCTTCTGATTCTGCTCCCTTCTTCTGTATCAGTTCATATAAGTCTTCCCAGGCTGGAAGCACTTTGTAACTGAATGCTGCTCTGATGGGGGTAGTAAGGTGGTATAGTAGATAGAGCACTAGCCCTTGAGTCTAGAGGATCTGAGTTCAAATCCGGCCTCACTAGCTGTGTGACCCTGGGCAAGTCACCCAACCCCGATTGCCTCAGGCTTCCTTTTAGTGTTATTCTTTGGAGCAAGAACTGTCTTTTTCTTATTTGTATCCTCAGGGCTTAGCGGAAGGCCTGGCACATACTTGTTGCTGTTCAGCCATTTTTCAGTCATGTCTAACTCTTTGTGATCCTGTTGAGGCAGAGGGTTTAGGAGTGCTGGGACCCCAAAATCACAACCCGTGGATCCTGCTCAAAAGAATTTGACCCATCTTCTTTCAGCCAAAGACAAGGTGATAGCTTGAGATGCAGTGGATGACCTTGACGTCTGTCATGTCTAACCAAGCTCTAAGCACTCTGCAAGGCCTGCTTCAGCTGCTTTCATGGCCATTGGAACAAACTGTTCTCATCTGCCCATTCCAAAAGGGGAATTCATCATATGCTTATGGTAGACACCCCCCTAACTCACCGACAGGTTGGAGACATCCTCAGTTACCCTCAACCTGGTTTAGCCCATCTGCCGAAATGGTTTACCACAGTGTGAACACTGTGCATGCTACTGCTTCTTGGAGCCACAGGTGAGAGTTAGGTGGATCAGGTAGACACCAGAGGTGGGAAGCAGCCCTGAAAAGGACTTGGCAGCCCTCACACCAGAGGTACTGGTCTTCCCTGAACACATCCTACACCTATTATGGCATGTATTGAATCCTTTAATTGGATCCTGCAGCTATATTTTTGGTTCAGCTAAATGTAGGCTCACTGCAAATAGTGCATAAAGGAGGGGTGCTGTGTGAGCATGGTAGAGAAGTCAACTCAGAGATTCGTTTTTGTTTTGTTCTACCTTCTTTTGGATTCTCTATGTCCTAAATCATGGAGACAGCTAATGTTAATTTATCTTTGGTGAATCAGAGTTCAAGGAGATCAGAAAATTTCTAGTCCCCCATTTTGTTGAACATATTACCTGGAAGTCCAATTCCTGTTGTTTCTTTGATTTGTTCTTTAACTTACTCACCATTTAGGATTTCACTGTTAAGTCATTTTTGTGTTCCTGTTTATTTGTGTGTGTTTTCTGCACCAGGAACTATTTTTATTTTATTATTGCCTGTACTGGATATATTCACTCTTTCTGTCTTATTGTTTTTGTCTGTAGTATCTCTGTGCCATAATAGATCATCAATTTTTTTTAAGTTCCATTAGTTCTGGGAAATATGTGTATGCCTTTGTAGTACCATTTAAAAGATAGCACAAGTATGGTTTTTTAACTCTACTTTCTCCAGTAATTTTTTCACTTCTACATTTTCTCTTTTGGGTACCTTTCTACCAGACTTATACAAAACTGAGAGAGGGACATTAAAGTCTCCTGTCACTATTCTGTTATTTTATTGTCTTCTTGTAGCTTAGTTAAGGTTACCTTATAAATTTGGCTGCAAAGATATTTGGAACTTATATATTTATCCCAGATTTTGGTTTGTTGTCTATGATTCCCTTCCAAAAATGCAAATCTTGTTTATCTTTTTTAATTTTTGGAATGTTTGTTTTTGCTTTTTCAGGGTGATTACAAATCTTGTTTTGTTTTTATTCACTCAATTTTCACTTAATATTCACTTAAATTCACAGATTTTTTTCTGATCCCATCAGTTTTGTTTTGAGTATATATATGCATATGTATATATATGCATATATAAAAATATTTACATTTTTGTTTAAAGTTTTGAGTTCCAAATTCTATCCCTTCTTCTGTCCCTCCCCTCCTTCCTCCCTGAGACAGTAAGCAAAATAGGTTATACATGTGCAGTTATGGAAAACATTTCTATGTTAGTCCTCTTGTACAAGAAGACTCAAATGAAAAATGAAAGAAAATGAACAACACCATGTTTTAATCTATATTCACAAAATATCAGTTCTTTCTCTGGAGGTGGATAGTATGCTTCACCATTAGCCCTTTAGAATTGTCTTGGATCATTGCATTGCTGAGCATAGCTAAGTCATTCACATTTCTTCATGAAACAATATTTCTGTTACTGGGTACAGTGTTCTCCTGGTTTTCTTCCCTAAACTATTCTTCAGCCATGTAAATCTTGCCAGGTTTTTCTGAAATCATTCTGCTTGTCATTTCTTATAGCACAATAATATTCCATTACAATCCTATACCACAGCTTGCTTAGCCATTCCCTAATTGACAAATATCCCCTTGATTTCCAGATGACAAAAGGAGCTGCTGTAAATATTTTTTGTACAAATAGGTCCTCCCTCCCCTTTTTAAGATGTCTTTGGGATACAGACCTAGCAGTGATATTGCTGAATCAGAGTATGCACAGTTTTATAGCCCTTTGGGTATAGTTCCAAATTTCTCTCCAAAATGGTTTCATCAGTTCACAACTCCACCAACAGTCCATTAGTGTCTCAGTTTTCTCACATCACCTCCAATACTCAATATTTTCCTTTTTTGTCATGTTAGCCAACTGAGGGATGTTAGGTGTTGTCTCAGAGTTGTTTTAATTGGCATTTTTCTAATCAATGGCGATTTAGAGCATTTTTCATATGATTACATATAGCTTTGATTTCTTTGTCTGAAATGGCCTGTTCATACCCTTTGACCATTTGTCAATTGAGGAATGGCTTGTATTTTTTATAAATTTGACTCAGTTCTCTATATTTGACAAGTGAGGCCTTTATTAGAAATAGTTGTTGCAAAATTTTTCCTCTTTGTAGCTTTCCTTATAATTTTGGTTGCATTAGTTTTGTTTGTCCAAAAATATTTTAACTTTATATAATCAAAACTATCAACTTCACATTTTTTAATACTCTCTTTATCTTCCTTGGTCCTGAATTCTTCACTTATCTGCAAATTTGACAGAAAAACTATTCCATACTCTCTAATTTACTTATGGCATCACCCTTTATGTGTAAAACATGTACTCATTTTGACCTTATTTTGGTGCATGGTATGAGATGTTGGTCTGTATTTTCCCAGCAGTTTTTGTCAGATAATGAGTTTTTGTTCTATAAGCTTGGATCTTAGGGTTTATCATACACTAGATTATTATGGTCATTTATGATAATATAATTTGTACTTAATTTATTCCACTGATTTACCACTCTATTTCTTAGCCAGTACCAGATTGTTTTCATTATTACCACTTTACAATACAGTTTGAGATCTGGTATGGCTAAGTCACCTTCTTTTGCATTTTTTTCATTGATTCCCTTGATATCCTTGAGCTTTTGTTCTTCCAGATGAATTTTGCTGTTCTTTTTTTCTAGTTCTATAAAATAATTTTTGGTATTTTGATTGGTATGAAGTGGAATAAGTAAATTAATTTAGGTAGAATTGTCATTTTATTATATTAGCTCTGCCTACCCATGAGCAACTGATGTTTTTCCAATTATTTAGATCTGACTTTCTTTGTGTGAAAAGAGTTTTGTAATTGTGTTCATATAGTACTTGGTTTTTATTTGGCAGGTAGACTCCCAAACATTTTATATTGTCTACAATTATTGAATTTCTCTTTCTTTCTATTGCTGCTGCGCTTTGTTGGTAACATATAGAAATGCTAACTTGAGTAACTTGTCTAGGGTCACACAGCTAGTAAATTTCTAAAGCCAGCTTTGAACTCAGGAAGATGAGTCTTCCTGACTTCAGGCCAGGCACTCTGTCCACTGTGCCACCTACCTGCCCGAGAAGAGTTGTTACAACACACAGTGCTATGGACCAGAAAGAGTTAAAAAACAACAATTTATGTATTCTCTGTTTCATTGGCCAACATAAGGGCAGAGAAAGGATAATTTAGTAAGCCCTGGCCAAAAATGGGTATGATAAAAAACTTTATTTCAATAAAATTTATATAAGGCCTTTTGTTGTTGTTCTAAGTTAAAACTTAGATCTTGCAACACAAAGCCCAGGAGATAACATGAAAACAGAGTGGTTTATATGGATAAAAGAAAAAAGAGGATCAAAAGACATAATTCCACGTAGTACCATCATCAGATAAAACAAGTATTGATGTTATTGTAATTGGCAATGAATGTATAATCTTTTAAAAAAGGTTTTGGGGCAGCTAGGTGGCACTGGTCCTGAAGTCAGGAGGACCTGAGTTCAAATCTGGCCTCAGAGCAAACACTTGACACTTACTAGCTGTGTGACCCTGAGCAAGTCGCTTAACTGCAGTTGCCTAAAAGAAAAAAAAAGTTAGGTTGTAAATTGACAAGATTTGAATGGAATCA
>NW_020944347.1:0-3310 GCF_900497805.2 Vombatus ursinus | reverse complement strand
AAGTCGCTTAACTGCAGTTGCCTAAGAGAAAAAAAAAAGTTAGGTTGTAAATTGACAAGATTTGAATGGAATCACCTTTGTCCTTTTAAATTGCTGAATTGTTAAGATATATGTAGTGAAGTAAAATAAAAATTATTTAGAAAATCTTAAAAGAGCCAAAAGGCTACAATGTCAGATTAGGGTGGGGCTCTAGAGCATAGAATGACAAGGCTGTTAGAGAACTTGGAATACAGAATGTCTAGTCTGGGAGATGACACAAAGAACAGAGGGTCAGACCTGACAGGCCATTTAGAAGAAGGGATATCAGTAATAGGAGAGCCCTTACAACATAGAAGGTCAGAAGGAAGAGAGGCTGAAACAGCAGAGGATGTTATCAATTGAAGGGCCCTCAGAATATGGAAACTAGCTAGCATTTCTTAAGTGCTTTAAGGTTGGGAAAGCCCTTGCCCAATATTAGCTCCTTACCACAAACCAGTAAGGTGCGTGCTCTTACCATCCTCATTTGGGGGAGAGGAAAAGGAGTCTAGGCAAGCTGAAGAGCCTTCTCTGATGTCACAAACCTGGGAAGTGTCAAAGGTCACGTGTGAACTCAGCTGTTTCTGGCTCTGAGGCTTCTCCCAGCTTGCGGCCATCTTGAGGCATAGGGCTTTGGACACCAAACTCTTGGAGCCTCAGTTTCCTTTGCAAAATAGGGATGATAATGCCACCCAAGGAGGGTGGGAGAAACAAATGAGATCCTGCATGTGTAGCCTAGGCTTGGAGGTGCTCTCCTTATCCACATTCACACTGGGAGTTCAGGTCCCCAGAGGGTTTCTCTAGCATATCCCTTCTGGATTTTAGGGGTAGCCCTGAGGGTCTGTGGGGGAGGGGTTGGTCATGGCTCATGATCCCCTTATACCAGGCCTGCACAGCATATAGCCATTAGGTCACTTGTTGCCCAACAAAAGATTTCAGGCAGCCCATGAAAAATGTAGAGTATATAGAAGGTAAAGATGGAAGGAATGATTTGTCTGTGCTTAATTTGCTTTCCTCTAGTCACTCTTGTGCCCATCATGTAACTTGGCAGGTGCGTTGCCACTGCACTCTCTTTCCTGTTTATCACGTGACATAAGACATCCAACTGTCATCAATTTGCCTCTAGTCTGAGAGGAGCAAGAGTCCTATCTTTTTGCTGTGTTTTCAGTCCTTACAGGCTTTGAAGAGGGACAAAGTGAGAGCAGCCATGTGCCAATGCATATGATGCCACCTATGCAATGAGCAGCAACACCAGGAGGGCTCCATCCCTTCCCTCACTGCGGGGTCGCCCTCCAAGTTACATGAGTGTCTGGCACTGTCTCCAAGGTCAGACACTCAGTTCAGTATTTCTTTGTATGTGGGCAGTTTCCGTGGAGATTTTTTGGTTCTAACATTAAAGTTTTTCTGGTGATTTTGTGGTAGTGTCTCACGACCTGTGTTCAAATCCTGCTTTTTATGCTTTGTACCTATGTGGCCTTGGGCCAGTCACTTTCTCTCCCTATGTCTCAGTTTGCTCAATTGTAGAATGATTGGATTGGACTTGATGGCCTGTAAGGTCCTTTGCAATTCTAATGCCAGGATCTTCTGCCCAGCCTAGACAAGTACAGTGTGAGGGATGCCCACCAAGGGCAGAATACCTTGGGGCACATTAACTCCTAAAGCAACTGTGAAATATTAATGGGATTATATAATGTAAACCAGCTTGGCCCCTGCAAACCAGCTGGAGCCCCCCATGACCAGAGAAAGGCATAAAACCTGGATTGGCCAATCAAGAAGAAACATTTTTGGCCCACTCTGAGCTTAACCTGCCATAATGCTTTGCGTATTCTTTGCGTGAACTCAAAATTCTCTTCTCTGTTTCAGCAACTACAAGGCCAGATGAAGCTGACCAGGATCATTCTTCTATTTATGATTGATAAGGACTAGGTGCCTCGAACCAGACACTATCTTGAATAATGACATTTCTCTTATCTTGTTGTTTTATGGACACTATTACATTATGTTCTGAGCCAAGATAAAAGGATACAAAGTCTCCCTTAACTGCCCTTTCTTTGAGCTCATTCTCATAAACTCCCATGTATACACCCATACATGTCTCCCAGTTTGAGAGAATTAAACATACGTATGCAGCCTAATTTTGTTGGTCTTTCTTAGAACAAACTCTGTAAGATTGACAATAGTCTGACAGTTTATTAAATATCCACTTTTTTTTCATTCAGGACTATTCTTAGCTTTGCTGGGTATGATATTTTCGGTTGGAAACTCAGTTCTTTTGCTCTGTGCTATATAGTGCTCCAAGACCTGCAGTCTTTTAGAGTCACTGCTGCTAAGTCTTGTGTGACATTCTAATTGTGGCACCACCATATTTAAATTGTATTTTTCTTGTTGCTTGCAATATTTTATCCTTGAGCTGGGGGTTTTGGAATTTGGCTATAATATTACTATGGGTTTTCCTCATAGAATCTCTTTCAGGTTGTGATCAGTGGGTTTTTTCTATTTCGACTTTGCCCTCTTGTGCTAGTGCTTTAGGACAACATTCTTTATTTCTTGTATTATTGTATCAAGATTCCTTTTTTTTTATCATAGCTTTCAAGTAGTCCAATTATGCTTATGTATTCTCTTCTTGATGGGTGCTCCAGAACAATTGTTTTTCTTATGAGATGTTTCACATTCTCTTCTATTTTTTTCATTCTTTAGATTTTATTTTATCCTATTTTGATCTCTTATGAGTTCACTCGCTTCCCCTTGCCCAGTTCTGATTTTCAAGGAGTCATTTTCTTCCTTAAGACTCTGGATTTACTCTAATAATTGGTAGACCTTATTTTCATAATCGTATTGTTTTTCTGGGCTTATTTTATTTTTTTTTTAGTTTTCCCTCAATCTCTCTCATTTGATATTTAGTCTTGTTTACATTCCTCTATGAATTCTTTTTGAGCAGGTGACCATTTCATGTTACTCATTGGGGAAGAAGAGAGTTTATTTGCTTAAGTATCCCTCTCTGAAGACAAACCCTGGTCTTCTCTATTCTCATAATAATTCTCTATGCCTGAATTATTTTCTCCTCTGCCTATGCATTTTTTATTAGTAAAACATCAGTTTTTATAATCATTTGTAGCCCTGGAGTATGGGGGTGTTCCCTCTGGCGTGAGAGCCTCCTTCGGTTCTCTCTTCTAGCTTGGAACTGGAACCAAGACCTCCAGCCTCCTGTAAGTGCCCACAGGAAGTAGTGTTCCTGTCTATTGCTTCTGCACTCAATTCATTTTTGAGAGTTAATTTTATAACCTTCAACTTTCCT
>NW_020944346.1:2665-3766 GCF_900497805.2 Vombatus ursinus | reverse complement strand
GGAATTCTAGCATCCCTCTGAACCCTTAGACTGTATGATATCCCCAGGTTGCTCCAGCATCTATTTTAGGAAGTCTATACTAGAGTCCAGGGTTGGCCCCCCTGCTGGGAATGCTATTCCCATAGGTGGTTTCTATGAGGCAGATTCTGCTTATCGTTCCTTGGCTTTCCACTTCACATGATTCCGGGTGACCTTCTGCTTTCCGTGTAGACACCAGTATCTTCATGGGACAACATGGGACAACAAGATTTGTGTTAGAGCCCAGCTTCGGGCCTCCTGAAGTGAGTGATTGCATCCTGGATGGAATTCCTTTTCTTCATTCCTCTTTTCTTGACCTAGGACTTCCTTTTGGGAGATTCTGGCATAGTTCTTGATGTTCTTCTCAATCAATAGACTCTCCAAATTGTGGCAACTCTCTATGGAATGACTATCGGGGATCTTTACTAGAGGCCACGTTTGGCTGCCCTGCTGTGAATGATTTTCCATGGCTGGAGTTGATGTTACAGATTCTATTTCTATTTACCGGGGTCTAGATTTGAGGCCATTCTGGTTCACTTCCTGTTTTCCATGTGTACAATACATTTCTCTTCGGATGGAGTGAAGTCTCCAGATCGATTTCTGGGTTGTCTACTAGAGCCTATCCTCAGCCCCCCTGCTGTGAGGGACGGAATTCTAGGTGGATTTTTGTTGTCTATTCACTTTCCTTTCCCAGGGGCAACCTTTTGGAGCATTTTGGCCTAGTTCTTGCTATCCTTTTCCACCACCGGAATTTCCAAGATCAATAGACTGTTGGTGGATAGATGTTAGGGAATCTGGATTAGAGGCCAATGTAGGCCCCCCAGCTGTGAATGACTGTCCCATAGATGGACTGACTATTTGTTGAAGATTCCTCTTCTCTTCACCAGGGTCTCCATTTTAGGAGATTCTGGTTCACCTCTTAATATGGAGATTGCTCTGATTCCACGTGCAGACTGTAGAGAGATTTCTAGAGTCACTCCCCAAGGCCAGTGACAGCCGAGCTCCTTTGATCCATTTCTACCTGGTTGGATTTCTTCTCGCACTTTCCTCCTCTCATTCCCTGGCTCTATTGTGGGGGGAATT
>NW_020944346.1:0-2565 GCF_900497805.2 Vombatus ursinus | reverse complement strand
TCTTTAACTCTATTTTAGGAGATTGTGGTCCACTTCCTGCTCTTCATGGAGACATAAGAATTGTCTTGGGACCACATGCAGTCTGAAGATCGATTTCTGGGGTCTCTGTTAGAGCTTAGCTCCAGACCCTCTACTGTGATTCATAACATCCTGGGTGGATTTCCTCTTGGCCATTCACTTTTCTTTACCTAGGGCTTTCTGTTGGGGAATTCTAGCATCGCTCTGAACCATCAGACTGTATGATATCCCCAGGTTGCTTCAGCATCTATTTTAGGAAGTGTATACTAGAGTCCAGGGTTGGCCCCCCTGCTGGGAATGCTATTCCCATAGGTGCTTTCTATGAGGTAGTTTCTGCTTATTGTTCCTTGGCTTTCCACTTCACATGATTCTGGGTGACCTTCTGCTTTCTCTGTAGACACCAGTATCTTCATGGGATAACATGGGAGAATAAGATTTGTGTTAGAGCCCAGCTTCGGGCCTCCTGAAGTGAGTGATTGCATCCTATTTGGAATTCCTTTTCTTCATTCCTCTTTTCTTGACCTGGGACTTCCTTTTGGGAGATTCTGGCATAGTTCTTGATGTTCTTCTCAATTAATAGACTCTCCAAATTGTGGCAACTCTCTATGGAATGAGTATTGGGGATCTTTACTAGAGGCCACATTTGGCTGTCCTGCTGTGAATGATTTTCCATGGCTGGAGTTGATGTTAGAGATTCCATTTCTCTTTACCGGGGTCTAGATTTCAGGCCATTTTGGGTCACTTCCTGTTTTCCATGTGTACAATCCATTTCTCTTCGGATGGAGTGAAGTCTCCAGATAGATTTCTGGGTTGTCTGCTAGAGCCTATCCTCAGCCCCCCTGCTGTCAGGCATGGAATTCTAGGTGGGTTTTTGTTGTCTATTCACTTTCCTTTCCCAGGAGCAACCTTTTGGAGCATTTTGGCCTAGTTCTTGCTATCCTTTTCCACCACTGGAATTTCTAAGAGCAATAGACTGTTGGTGGATAGATGTTAGGGAATCTGGATTAGAGGCCAATGTAGCCCCCCCAGGTGTGAATGACTGTCCCATGGATGGACTGATTATTTGTTGAAGATTCCTCTTCTCTTCACCAGGGTCTGCATTGTAGGACATTCTGGTTCACCTCGTGATAGGGAGATTGCTCTGATGCCACGTGCAGTCTGTCAAGAGATTTCTAGAGTCACTCCCAAGGCCAGTGACAGCCGAGCTCCTTTGATCAATTTGTACCTGGTTGGATTTCTTCTCACACTTTCCTCCTCTCATTCCCTTGCTCTATTGGGGGGGGAATTGTTGTCCAGTTCCTGTTGTCCCTCTTGGTCAAGGATCTAAGTTCCACAACCTGTCTGTGGATAGATTTGAGGAGATCTTTACTCTAGGCGAGTTTAGGCCTTAATGCTGTGAATGACTGTTCCCTAGATTGTCTTCTTTTTGAATCAGAAATTCCTCTTTTCTTTAACTCTATTTTAGGAGATTGAGGTCCACTTCCTGACCTTCATGGAGATATTAGAATTGTCTTGGGACCACACGGAGTCTGAAGATCGATTTCTGGGGTCTCTGTTAGAGCCTAGCTCCAGAACCTCTACTGTGATTCATGACATCCTGAGTGGGTTTCCTGCTGGCCATTCAGTTTTCTTTCCCTAGGGCTTTCTGTTTCAGAATTCGAGCGTCCCTCTGAACCCTTAGACTGTATGATATCCCCAGGTTGCTCCAGCATCTATTTTAGGAAGTGTATACTAGAGTCCAGGGTTGGCCCCCCTGCTGGGAATGCTATTCCCATAGGTGCTTTCTATGAGGCAGATTCTGCTTATCGTTCCTTGGCTTTCCAATTCACATGATTCTGGGTGACCTTCTGCTTTCCATGTAGACACCAGTATCTTCATGGGACAACATGGGACAAGAAGATTTGTGTTAGAGCCCAGCTTCGGGCCTCCTGAAGTGAGTGATTGCATCCTGGATGGAATTCCTTTTCTTCATTCCTCTTTTCCTGACCTAGGACTTCCTTTTGGGAGATTCTGGCATAATTCTTGGTGTTCTTCTCAATCAATAGACTCTCCAAATTGTGGCAACTCTCTATGGAATGACTTTAGGGGATCTTTACCAGAGGCCACGTTTGGCTGCCCTGCTGTGAATGATTTTCCATGGCTGGATTTGATGTTACAGATTCCATTTCTCTTTACCGGGGTCTAGATTTCAGGACATTCTGGGTCACTTCCTGTTTTCCATGTGTACAATCTATTTCTCTTCGGATGGAGTGAAGTCTCCAGATAGATTTCTGGGTTGTCTGCTAGAGCCTATCCTCAGCCCCCCTGCTGTGAGGGATGGAATTCTAGGTGGATTTTTTGTTGTCTATTCACTTTCCTTTCCCAGGGGCAACCTTTTGGGGCATTTTGGCCTAGTTCTTGCTATCCTTTTCCACCACTGGAATTTCTAAGATCAATAGACTGTTGGTGGATAGATGTTGGGGAATCTGGATTAGAGGCCAATGTAGGCCCCCCTGCTGTGAATGACTGTCTCATGGATGGACTGATTATTTGTTGAAGATTCCTCTT
>NW_020944345.1:1027-1211 GCF_900497805.2 Vombatus ursinus | reverse complement strand
GTCCACATCTCTCACACTCATCCCCTCATCTCCACTCAAATGGCCACCACCCATGTTCAGGCTCTCTTGCTTGGATTACTGCGATGTCTTCCTAACCGGTCTCCCTACTCGGTCTCTCCCCACTCTAATTCATTTTCCTTATAATTGCCAAGTGATTTTCCTAAAGCACTTATCTGAACATGTT
>NW_020944345.1:0-1017 GCF_900497805.2 Vombatus ursinus | reverse complement strand
CTTATTTTGTTTGGTATGTGTTCAGTGCAGAATAAGAAATTGGGAAAAAAAATTGAATCTAAGACTATCTAAATTAGAGGCTCGGATGATTTCATTCATTTACTCATCCACTGTTTTGATCTCCTCCTTCTGCCAGCCTAGGATTTCAATTAACCCATCACGGACTACATGCTCAAGGTAGGTGATACCCCCAGTTCAGCATCAGTACTACAGTAGGATGTAAAGTACCACTCATCACGGTTGCTAGATTGTAACTGAGCTGCAGAAGCTGCCATCTGGTGCACCATTCGTGATGAGCAGAGAGGGAGTCAGTAGTTATGGGCATAGCAAAAACAATGCTCACTGAGGCATACTAGTCCATTGAGTCCTAATTATGACATTGGAGAGAAAGAAGTGAAAGAACACCCAAGAGGATCCCACTATATCTATTCAGCTGATGCATCCTCAGAACCTATCCTGACACTCTTCCTGGTATAGCCAAAATTGATGTGGAAGGATGATATGACACTAGCAGTTTTACATTGAATACAATGAGCCCTTTTAAATAAAAGCAGAGTAGTTGGATCATTCTTCCAGTGTTTTTCTTAAAGATGTATTTCTAATTTCCTGTTTAAAATAAATGATTATCCTTAGGTAGGGCCTAATAGGGCTTAATTGGCAAGGCAGCTGCCAGAGTGATACAGAATAGGACCACTCCTGATAACTGTCAAAATTACAGAGGCTGAGCCCATGGCTACGTGGCACAGTGGATAGCGTCAGGCCTGGAGCCAGGAAGATTCATCTTCCTGAGTTCAAATCTGGCCTCAGACACAACAGTAGCTATGTGACCCTGGGCAAGTCACTTAACCCCAATTGCCTCATTAAAAAAGAAAAAAAAAAGACCATTTAGCCCAACACATATGTGAGTAGAAACCTCTGTTACATCCCAAACAAGTAGTCATCAATTGAATATCTCCAGTAACAGACAACTCAATATTGTAAGAGAAACAATTGTAATTTTAGACATCACAAATTGGT
>NW_020944344.1:0-3099 GCF_900497805.2 Vombatus ursinus | reverse complement strand
CCCCCCCCGCCATGCCACCAATGGAAACCAAATGTTGCCATGTGCGGATTAAAAATGGAAAATGCATTTTGACAACTTCAGAAGGAACAATTGGGTTCCCTATTTCAGAAAGTGTCATAAAGGAGAAAATATATCTAGAAAATTAATTTGTCATAAAAGAAGACCCAATAGTCTGCTCACAATCATGGGGCTTTTAATGCTTTCAGGAATTTCAAAATTATAGAATGAAATTTGTTACTTCATGCAGACTTAGAAACAGCTGATCTCCCCAGAAGTTGGTCCAAGGGGTAGGTAGAAGGTACTGGAGTGAACAATCTTGTCCCAGTGGACACTCTGGAGGGACCACTCATCCTTTGCTAAACCCCCCTGGGCACTAATGAAAAGGTCTATCTAGACACAGAAGGAAAAAGCAAGACCCTCTTCCTTCCTTTATGATATCAGATTGGGCCCTAGGGGCTTCCCATTGCCCATTTCCTTGAAGTCCTCAAATTCTTAAGGAGAAATTCCAAATTGCGTGTTAAACATCACATGAAGAAACTGAGTTCATGATTTGGAGGATTTGACCCCAGTCTTCCCGGGGGGCTTGTCAGATGACCGTCAGGACCTTGCCACACTTGCATAGAGCATGGGGATGCTCCTTTGCCTGGCATTTGCTAAGGACTAATGTGGGATAATGGCCCACTGTTCCCCCCCTGCCCCCCCGTCTCTACTTCCCTTTTTAACTATGAAAGCAGTCACTTTGATAAGTAAAAGTACAGAAATGCGCTGTCCAACAAAGGGAAGTATGTGACCCCAGTTTGGCCCCATTTTGCCCTACAATTCTGTCTCACTAAGGTTCTCTGACATTCTAGGGTCTTAACAATAACCTAGTCTTGCTCTGACAGTCTTCAGATAATAAACGAGAAAGCCCCCTGTGACTGCTTGGTCAAATGACCAAATGAAGCAATTCTTCTCCAGCATTTCTGTGGGTCAGGACAGCCAAGAGCTCAGCATCATTGGAAAAATGCTTGGGACTGAGGCCATCCTCTGCAATGGCCTTCTCCTTCCTCCCGTAAAAGAATAGATTTGGCACATTTAGGTTCGTGAAGAGTGTTAAGAGGTGGAATGAAAACAGTACAGCAGAGAAGAATGTACTTTCTTCTCAACCCTTCTTCACCATATCTAGTCCATCCATAAAGCTAGAACATTTAAATGAATCCTTCATGATGAGTGCCAATATTCCTGCTCATTCCAAGCAAAATGCCAGAGCTTCCACATGACAACAAATGCCAGAGAAGCTGCAGATCTAGGACACGCTAGTGCTCTTTCCCAGCCTGCCTTCCGACAGATGGACCCAGCTCAGTATACAGATGGGACCTCCAACACCTGAAAGGCCTAGCTCCATACAGAGAGGGGAAGCAGCCCCTCTTCCCTCCTTCATCTTTCCCTATCCTTTTTCTACCTGGCAGTTTCTGATTACTGTTGCTGCATTTGCAAGGCAAACGTATGCTAATGAATACAAGAGGAAAAAGAATTTTGGTTATGTCGGACCACAAAAGGCTCTTGTCAAATAGGTAGCTTGGAGCAAATGACCTCTTAGGCCCCTCCCACCTGGGACATTCTAGGGTTTTTCATGTCTGCTCCTTGGCACCGGGATTCTCTCATGCTGTGTCCTTGTATCCCCAGCACCCAATACGGTGCCTGGCCGATAGCAGGCCTTGCTGTTCATTGCTGAGGCTGTAATGCATCACACTCTTGACATCAGTGGCCTCCTGCATCTGCTGGGTTCATTTACAATCACAAGAGGCTTGGGACTACTGCTGATTGAGGAAATGGTAGCACCTTTCTTCCCAGAAGCCCAAGCCAGGGAAACATTGACAACACTGCGTACAGGCTGACCAGGCTCAGATCCTTAATGGAAGGACTTCAGACCAGGGGTCTTGGGCAGCCCAAGTCACTCTCTCTCAGAAGTGAGAGGTTCTGGACCTGACCGGGCAAACCTTGTCAGACCCAAGACTTCTGTGTCTGTGGGCATTTTCTCTAAATTAACACACCTCCAGCAAGACCTTGTGCGGCTGCTAACCAACATCATTGAATAACTCCTGCAGACTGGTAGAGCCTCACATGGTAATATTGCCTCTTACCTGCCACTGGCTGGAACGTGTGCCAGCACCAGTAACACTCCTGAGAGTCGTGCTCCGCCAAGCTGCTCGGGTGGGACTCCCTAGCCTGGATGTGGTAGCCTGGGCTCTATCTGAGCAGCCAGACTTCCCACAGCGTTGCTCCAAAGGAGTGGGGAAATGCAGTAACAGCTTTCTGCACTGTCGTGGACAATGCTTACTTCTGGTCACATGTCCCATCTACCTGATCTACCCATTTCAAGAATGGCGTAGGCATGCAAACATCAAACTCTGACTAAGGCAGTTTGTAAGGGATTGCTGTAATTGTAGGGGAGTGGATGCTTTCATCAGGGGGTCTCTTCAGAAAGGGTCTGATTTAAATTCAGACGGGTTCTGGATAATGGACAATGCTTTCATGCTTTCCCCATCACCAATGGAGTGAAACAAGGCTGTGTACTCGCTTTTCAGCTCGATGTTCTCAGCAATGTTTCTGGGCACCTTTAAGGACAAAGACGGCATTAAGTTTAGGTATTGCACTGATGGCAAATTATTTAACTTGAAAAGGCTACAAGCCAAGACCAAAGTGGAGGAAGAGTTGGTGCACGAGTTTTTGTTTGCAGATGATTGTGCACTCCCTGCAACCTCTGAAGCTGAGATGCAACAGATTACCGATCCACTCTCTGCTGCCTGTGCTTATTTTGGCTAACACTGAACACCAAGAAAACCAGCCAGCACCATGCCATCCATACATGGAGCCATCGGTTATAGCAAATGGAGAAGTTTTGAATCCTGTGGACAAGTTCATTTACCTTGGAGGTATACTTTCCAGGGATATGATAATGAGTTTGACACACACATTGTCAAAGCTAGCTCAGTGTTTGGAAGATCCTAAAGGAAAGTGTGGGAGAGAAGAGGAATTAGAGACTGCCTACCAAACTGAAGGTCTACAGAGCCTTCATGCTGACCTCATTGTTGTATGCCTGTGAAACCTGGACAGTCT
>NW_020944343.1:33450-42135 GCF_900497805.2 Vombatus ursinus | reverse complement strand
ACTCTTTTGATTGTTGTCTGATTGTTTGAAAACCTAATGCTTGCATAATTCTCCTTAGTAAGATCAACACATTAACCTGATCTCATAGAAAGTTAGAAACTATATATCTTCTTCATCATCCATCATGGTGATGATAACAATAAAAATAAATACCTTTCATATTGCTCTTTAAGGTTTGCAAAGAGCTTTACAAATATTATCACTTTTTATCCTAACAACCCAGGGAGATAAATGTTATTATTATTATTCTCTAACTCAGTGTGAGAAATCTCTTCCAGAATTTTCCAGGGTGAGAAACACATATGATAGACATTCACTGTAAGATCCATCTTCCCTCCTTTTCTGAATCTCAAAATCGTTTGGCATTATTTTTTAATCATTTCAAACATTCGACCTTTACAGTAGTTTCTGATGAAAAGGCAAAACCTCTCAAGAAGGCTAAATCCTATAAATGTGCATTTGATTCAGCACCCCTCCCATTTCTTCCATAATTAGAGAATATCCAAAATCCTGCCCCTTCTTCTTCAACCTTTTTCAAGTAGACAAAATGCACAAAATTCTGGCAGAAATGGTGATAAGGGGAACGGTTTGGAGACCAAAATGAATGAAATTGTTACTCAAATTGAGGCATAAAACAAACTGGAGAAATCTGAGGCTGGCTTAGCAGGAATTCCAGCCTGTGCAATGTACATTATTAAGAATATGAAACTTCCTGAGATCCCAAGAAATATGAATATTGGTGACATCAGTATAAAAAGTGGGACATCTGCCCTCTTTAAAATGAAAATGCTACTGGCAGGTAAAATCCAGGATAGAAAAATCATTCAACTTTACTATGCAATTGTTTACAAAAAAAAGAAGAAGAGAGTCTTAACTTTTGCTGGTGGATTGGTTTAAGAAAAAGTATTATATGTAATTGTGTATAAAAACAGTATGCCAAGATTAATATTGTTTTTGTTTTTGCTCAGTAATTTTTTAAAAGATGAGTAGGCCATGTGTGATTATTTTTCCTAAATTTTATTCTTATGCCCTCATAAAGGTATGCCATCTTGGTTGCTACAGTATTTTCAAAATGTATTTATGGAATTCCTTTGTTACACACAACCCAAATATAAGGGTGTTTTGCATATTTTACAGAATTCTATGAGTGCAGCATTCCTCATCTCTTCCTGCTATTTGTCATCATTATTTGAAAGATACATATGTGATGCTTGAAAGTATTCTTTTCTTTTTTAGAAAAAATAAGCTTCAAATTAACTGGATTTCTAAAGCACAAAATTAAAAATTTTAAAAAGTCTTCTCCACTGACACTTTCTCCTTGGGAAATTATTTCTGACAGGCGGAGAGTGGGATATTGGACCCATGAGGCTGGCTACTCTACTGACCACGTGGGACTACAGGAGACAATGTCTTTCCTATTCCTGGATGCTATGTTTCTCATAATGTAGGCCAAGATTGCATTCACTTTTTTGGATTTCAAATCACACTGCTGATTCATGTTGAGCTTGCAGTCCATACCTCCCACACCCTGACAGGTTTCTTAGCAAAACTGCTCCCTAATCATGCTTCCTCATTTTTATTCTTGTGAAATTTATTTTTTCAATTATGTGTTTACATTTATCCTTTTTGAATTTCATCTTATTATGTTAGAAAATCTGAAACAAAAATCTACTACAGGAGTGTGTGAAGGAAAGCCTTTATCATGCTTCTCACGAGAAGTGGGCACACCACACATATGTGCCAGTACGGAAGCAGAACTGGCTTTTACATGGTTAGTCAAATCTATACTCCTCTCATTTAAGCTGGGAACGGATCAGCTCATTTGGGTTATACTCTTCCTGAACCGTCCATCCCATGTTACTCTTTGTCATGTTTATCCCTCCCTGTCATGCGTCCCAGGTTCAAAAATGGTGACTATCGCCACGCTGGGGGTGTGTTAGTTAATATTCAATAAGCTCATTAAGCAAGCACAGTGGAGAAAAGCCTTTGCTCAGTCCTTGACCCTGACCAGTTGCAACCAGTTTAGCCTCTAGGTCTTTGGCTTAAAGAGGTAATGGTTTTGCAGAGTGTTTGGGGCACTTTCTGATTGGTTGAGGGACTATCTGCAAGATCGTAGAAGTCCCTCTCAGAATTTCCATGTTCTGCTGCGGAAGCCTAACTTCTAAATCTTTCCCACAATTATGTATAACCCAATGCTCTCACCAGAGTTTCCCAAATTTATTTGGTAAGCTAACACTACCACCATCATTCCAGGCCAATTTAAAAAAAAATTACACAGTGCCCCCCTGAAAATCTGCTTTCTTTAACCCTTTAATTCTTTTGTTTGTATTATTTCCAAAAGGTACATATATATGACACATTTTAAATTTAATAATTTATTGCAATTTGTGATTTTTCCTTGCATTGAAATTTTGATGATGCAGTAATGTGTCATGTAATCTTATAGTATGTATTGTAAACAAGTAATTATATGCAAACATTCCTGCCAAGGCCGCTGGACTTTCTGAAAAAGTGGGACAAGCTCACCTTGCTTGTTAAGATCTGTTGGTGGACTTGACTACTATCAGTTATAACTTGTATTTTGTGTTATTTGGAAAATAATGTAATCACCACACCTTTCACTCTGTTACACAACAGATAACACATATACTAATAGTTTTTCAAAAATTTCTTCTCTTCTTTTCTTATGCTTCCAAAGCCCCCTTTATTTTAATCAAAGCCTCTCAATTGCATGGGAGGCTACTACTGCCCCTGCCTGGATTATTCCAGTGACCCCCAGGACACAATATTGCCCACTTCAGGAATATGTGTGTATCAAGATGTTTTAGATACTTACTCTGTCATCTGCTATGTTAGCTAATCCTGCCAGTTTTGTTTCAAGCCATTCATGAATATGCCAAATATATAGGGTGAAGCAAAGAATCTTTGGACACTTCACTAGAATCTCTAGCCACATTAACTCTGAACACTTGACAACTACTCTTTGAATCAGGTCAGTGAACCAGCTCTAAATCCATCTGACTATGTTATCATCTAATCCATACCATTCAGATTTTCTTATCACTCTTTGCCTTCCAAGTGGCAAATTTATTGCTTTACAGCTAGGAGAGAAAGGGCATTTTTCTGATCAGAAAGAAGCTAATAAGCAGTAACAGTGAAATTTCTAAGGGGAAAAAATAGGCTGAAGCTTACATTTTAATACATTAACTCTTTCATGCTTCATTGAAAAGAAAAAAGATTGTGTAAATCTGGTAAATGAGTTTTATAAGAACATGTAATTAAATATTTAGGGGTGTTAGTAATTCTAATTAAATATGATTCAGGAAATTATATAAGACTCCTATCTATTTATTAATACAACAGGATTTAATTGTTATTTGAATAGATCAAGTTTTGTGAGTAGTTAAAGATTTTTTTTTTGTAATTGCTAAAATATCTTAAAGGATTTTGGAGCCCTCCATGTTTTATGAAATAACCAAATTACAACTGATTGGGTTATCTGAGAAATAACAGACCCTATAATATGAAATGCTTGAAATAAATGGCCCCTGTAAAAAGAATAAATAAATAAATAAAAATTAAAAAATAAGATTCTGTGTGATATCATTTGGAAAATAGATCCAGGTGCAACTGAATTTATTCTAGTCTCATTTTGTAGTGGGCAGTTATGGTAAGTCAGAATGTCTTCTACTGTTTGCCATTAAGATAAAGTGTTGAAAATGCATGGATAAGAAAACTTGTAAACCTTCTGAACTTAATACAAGTTACTTTAGTTTATCAGTCTGTAATGTGTATAAAGATAATACCTAGCATTAATTTGATCATTCATTGTAGTAGAAATGTGGGTGGAATAGTAAATTCTTTTTAATCTGGATTCTTTGAGGTTATAGATTATATCAATGAAAAGAATGATGTAATTTGTTATAAAATGTTCATTTGAAAATGCAACAGTTAATGTTTTGACTGTGACTTTGATAAAAGCAGAAATCTCTTTAAGATGTCTTCATCTGTGTAATGATGAGTTCTAAAATCTAACAAGCCCTCCAAGTACGGTGAGGAATTTTAAAGACAACCACATAATCTTTTGACCTGTATGTTTTGAGCTGACTTAACAATAGCCCTTGAAAATTTAAACCAGTAAAGCCTTATATGTATCTCCTTGTAATTTTAATGTGAGATTCATTTGTCTTATGTCATCTCATTTGGCTGACGTATATGTTACCTTTTGTCAGTTGAGTTGTTAATGAAATGTACTAATACTTTTCCAAACTAGAGGACTGTGATTTTGAAAGCCACCTTTAGAAGCATGAATGATTTTCTACGTTATATAATTAGGAAACGTATTTGATTATAGTAAGATCATCTGAATAGTAATGTCTTGTTTCATGATGTGAATATTGTTATCTTGTTTCTAAATTTTCTTGTATTGTAAATTTTGGGAAACCATTATATCAGACATGTATCAGAAAGGCAATATCTCTTTTGTTTCTTTGTTTTGTTTTTTGTTTTTTGGCAATTAGGGTTAAGTGACTTGCCCAGGGTCACACAGCTAGTATGAGTCAAGTGTTTGGTCTGAGGCCAGATTTGAACTCAGGTCCTCCTGACTTCAGGGCTGGTGCTCTATCCACTGAGCCACCTAGCTGCCCCAATATCTCTTTTTAGATGTTATTAGATTATGAACTAAACTGTTAAAAGTGGCAGAAATGTTGGAAAACTTATTTTATCAGCCTTGCTGACCATGTGTTTTAATATTCTGAAGTACTAAAATCAGAAACTTACAGTTTTTCTATAACATGGAGGAAAATTCAGCTATAATTATTTGGCTATCCCTTATAAACATTGTCAAAATTATTAAGTTATTAGGAATTGTCATGATACAGGTATATTTTAAAAGGAAATTTGATAATTGATTACTGTGTGGGAAAAAATACATGGAGAAGATCTTGTAAAATCTCCTTATTTGAAAATTTCTAAGTTTTTTTTTTTATTTTGTTTTGTATTTTTTAGATCACCTCCTTGGACAGGTCACACAATCTTATTGGCCCTGTCAAGAACCTGTGCTATTATAAAATTCTTAAGCAATGAATTTGTTTACTATAAAAATGGGGATGAAATTTTCAAGTGTTCTTATAATAAAGAGTGATTTTCCTTTAAAATAATTTGCCTATCACTTATGAAAGTTGTGAAATTATGCCTGGCATAGTGTATAATGAAGCTACATCTTGAGCCAATTTAGTTTTAAAATACTTTAATCTTAAATTTTTATTTTTAATGTTAATATACCATATGATTTTACTATTAATATATAACACCTAAAGAGATGACTATGTTAGTCTGGACATTACTGTTGTTTTTTTCTGAAGGATTCTTTTCGAGTTAACTAGTACCTATTCATTGTCCATATGAAATTACAGATCAAAATTACTTTATTGATTGTTTTAATACCAGGATGAGTTTAGACAGGAGGAGAAGTAAAATGAACAGAAGAAAAGGATATTATATGATTTTGGGAAGGTCTAGTACTTTTTCATTGATAAAGTAATTTATTGCAACAATGGGAGAGTAATTTGTCAATAACTATATTGAACCCTAAACAAGATTAGTGATTTGAGGTAAAATCTCATAGGATTGTGATCTGATATTCTAAATTTTGATTCCAAGTATGACTGTCTGCATTGTCATGAGTCTAGCATTCAAGGGAGATGCCAGTAGCCTAGTGGGAGCGCAGTTTGGGAACTGCTAAGGTCTGTTTTTGGATAGGTAAGAGAAAAGTCAGATTTCTGCTAACTGGAAAAAAAACAATCTTATTAAATAGACAATTAGCTAATCTATTTTTCAGAAATGATAGGAGAAAACTATGTGTATCAAAAATTAAACAGAATTTTCAACAATTGAAGAGTAAATAAATGACATTATCAGAAGCTATTTTGTCTAGTTTTATGGCAACAAAATTGACAAGTTAGAGGAAATAAATGAATAATTACAAAAACATGAAATAATTAACAAAAGAAAAATAGACTAAAATAGGCTTAATAACTTAATATCAGATAAATATGAAAAGAACATAAATGATCTCCCAAAGAAAAAGTGCAAAGACAAGATAGAGTCACGAGTGAATTCTTGAAAACATTCCAAAAACAATTAATTCCAATACAATGTAAACTATTTGTAATAATTAGAAAGAAGGTATTTTTCCAACTTGTCTTTAAACTGTAACCAAAGAGAGAACAATCAGTAAATAAGCCTAATGAAGTCTAATACTAAATTTTCAAATAAATATTATCAAATAGTCTACAACAACATATTAGAAACATCATATACTATATATGTAATATATATAATAGGTTTATGACAGGAATGTAAGGTTAATTCAACATATGAAGATAATAAATATAAAAATCATGTTAATAATAGAAATAATACAAATTCAATTTTATCAATACATACTAATTTTTAAAAAGACTTTGACAATATTCAACACTCAATTCTCCTTTTAAAAATTTTAGAAATCATAAGAAATACATAGATATTTTCTTAATATAAGTAGTGTTGATCTAAATACATGAGCAAATAGTAGATGCTATTGGTTTTGTCTGTCCTTTGTTTTGAAAGAGTACATCAGGGGTGACTTCATGACATGCACGTGAAGTGGATTTAAGTAAGTCAGAGCTGCACAAAGGAATTGAAGTAATTAATAAACAGCAAAGCTGTATGATATAAGATAAATCCATATAAGTCATCATTCCTATAGATAATTAAAAAACTCCAATAGAAAGACTTGGAAAGAGGGCTATCATTCAAAATAACCATAGCAGCTACAAAATACTTAGGATTTCATCAACTAAAATTCATTCTAAGAAGAAAACTTTGACAAAAGAAAGGAGGAAGTGGGCAGTCCTACCAATTGAAGACTTGCAGATTGACTTTATTGAACTGCCAAAGTCAGATATAGATATATTTTGGTGTGTGGAGAACAGTTGAGCCATTAGGTAAGAGTTTTTCCAGATGCTGCTGACCAGTCATACCTGCCGGTTACCAAGCAGAGCAACTCGTTTACATCACTCCCATGGAAAGCCTGCTATGACTGACCTCAGCACAGCAGAGAAAGCTACCCCTGATCAGTCCCTGGATCCAGTTTATATGAAAAAGGACACCAGAACAATCAATGGTCTTTGGTCATTTTTTTTGTTTGATCCTAATAATTTGAACCTAATACTCACCCAGTTATCTACCATGTATTTGTTGTTTGCATTTCCTTCCCTGCTTTGCACCCCTCAGGTTGGGAGAACAGGAGAGTCCAACACTTATATAGTCTGATCCAACATATCAGTCATCCTTTTAACTGAATCAACTGGTGCATATGTGGACACTCCCCTTTGTCTTTGGGGGAAGGGATGCCCCTGGTGAGCATAAGGTCAAACACCCAGGACTTATGTGATTTTTATTTTGGAATCAATAAGGCAAATTTCAACAATATACCAAATTGTATTGACATAGTCTAGAAAAATAATTTCTCCAACTTTTTCATTTTTATTTGGGAAAATATCATTAACCCTTCAAAATTCTTGCTCCCCTCTTTTCCTTTGAATTTGTGCCCTATTGTCAGGCTATATGTCAGTGCAAGTCAGAAATGGCTGCACCTAGGTTCCTGACAATTTCGATGACATTTTTACCCATATGGACTCAGTTCAGATTGCCTGGAACAAGTTCCAAGAGGATGGGAAGGAACTCTGGTCACCATGGGAAGGGTTAACCTTGAGTCCCCAAACCCTCATGGCTAAAGTCTCTATTTGTGCATTTGTTTTGTGGGTTGGTTTTTCTTTTTCATAGGGATTGCATGTTGTCTGTGTTTACAATGCCTCCTTTGGTGCAAAGAACTGATTCCCAAGCTGACTCCTGTCAAGATATTAGGAGTCAACCTGTTTTCCAGAGCTTTCCAGAGTTTTCCAGAGCCCAGCAAGCAAGCTGTGCCCTGAGCTCGGTATAACAAAAATCCTTTGTGCTTACCTTCTGGATGATTTCAGCCACAGGAAAATAATGCAATTGTTTCATATGCTGATTGTATTGCTTTGAACAGCACCAGATGTTCTCTGTGCTTGGACAATCATCAGAGAAGTTCAGACAAGCACCCGTGTTCCAGTTATGAAGTCCCACTATGAATCATATGCCTCATTGTTAGGGCTACAGTTCACTGTGTAATAATTGGCATGAATGTTGAGACCGTGGGTCCCTCCATTAGGGGAAGGATTCTGGCATATGTGTCCTTGCTTGCAAGCCATTTCCCTCACTTTGAAATTAAACTTCTTTTTGATTTCCTGACTCTCCTGTCTCTAGCCTGCTCTGTTTAGCTCCAGCCACCCATAACTTAGAGGCTGGTTCCTTCCAGTTGATACTCCAAAGTTACAAACAGTAGATCTTAAAATGATGCAGTTGAGGATAATGGAATGATATAGGTTGTCATTTGTTCTCAAGGAGGACCAAAATGACATCACTATGTTGGAGTCAAAGTACAGTTTGTGCAACTGTTGCTTATCAAACCATTGAGTTTGGAATGTTCTACCACAGATTGGGCACGGATAGTCCACAGGAACATTTAAGGGTAGAGATATCTCTAAATTTGAACATCTCATGGTTTTGGGTTTTGTTTTTGTTTTTGAGCTACTACAATTCTGCTTCATTCACATA
>NW_020944343.1:0-30450 GCF_900497805.2 Vombatus ursinus | reverse complement strand
TTCTCCCAGAGCTGCAGAAACAGGTTTTTGCTGGTTTTCTTCCCTAGAGGGAGGAGCCCAATTTGCACGTCTTTCCCTGTTTAGTGTGAGGAAGAGCAACTGCCTCCCAGTGTGATGAGTACCCTCCTTGAGCTGCAGAGAAGTTTCCCTCAGAATTGGTTCTAAAACCCTGAGGGAGGTTAGTGACACTGAGAATCCAATCTACTCTCAATTCCAAGGAAATGTTCATTAGGCTTTTCTATGTGTCTGAGATTTTCCCAGCTTATCTCAGTGCCATTTCTAATTAGGAAGACACCCCAAGCCTTTGTCATTGCTGATCTTCAGCAGAGATTGAATATACCTTTGGAATCTTTTGGAGTTTTTTTGGCAGAAGGAGGAGGGAGGAGAGTTTCTGAGTCTATTCCTAAGCACCTCTGCTTGCTTATAGGGCCATTTTTTTGCTCATTCTTTTTGGAACTACATTTCATGTGGATTATATACCCCCAATCTCATTCATTGTCCCTTATATCCAGTGTGTGCTTGATTGGCATGAGAGAGGTGATTATTAAGTTTTCAGTGTTAGCTTTTATACTTCAGAAATCAGCAGACACTGAAAATCAGGGCTTAACTTTGTTTTTCTTTTTAATTGTTTAGACTTATCAAAGGGAGAGAGAAAGTATTAATAATGTAGATTAAACTTAAAAGTATATTTTGTATAAATTTTTCCCTCTAGAATTTTAAACTTACCAGTACACCCAAGCTCATATCCCTGTTTGAGCTAGAGGAATTGAGGCACAAAATGGACAGACCGTAATACAATCTGTTGAATCTCCTGGGTCCTCAAAAAAGTTCCTTGCTTTGTATCTTAGAAGGATTCTTTGTGTGTGGCAGGACAATGACACAACATTCTCTGAGAAATGGGTATACTTCTGGAGCACTGGGGACAGATATAGGCTGAGCCTCAGACTGTAGGGACCTTCCTCCCAGAACAACCAAGTCTGCTGCCACCTACTGTACACAGTGAAGTCAGGAGAGACAACATTTTTCTGTCTTATATCCACTTTATATTAATTCTTCACCCATTGGAAAAAAGGTAGTTCTCATCAGGGACCATTAGAATGCTGTCAAAAATACTAATTATTCTCCAGTCAGCCTTTGGGATTGTATTTTGTATATTTGTATTTGAATTTTGTATATTGTAAAGCCTGAACTGGGTCAGTTTGTCTTTCTGTTTTTTCTTCCCCAGGTAGAAGTCTTACATTTGCATCATCCTGTCTTTGCTACATAATCGGTAGGTAAAAAAGAACAATTCAAAGCAGATTATGGTGAACAGTTAAATTTCTGTTCCTACCAGATATATTTTAGTCTCCCATGCTTACAAAGCTTCACTGACCCTAAATTATCTTCAAGTTACCTGTCTTCCTATATCATTTCCATTTCAATAACTCCTAGGAAACCTGATACCTTCCTTTAAGGCATTTCTCAACCCTTTGTAATCTGTTTTCTGACCTTCTCACTCAGGTCATTTACCTCAGGTCTCACTCTTTTCTGTTTTTCTCTCCATGTGATTGCCAAAGTTTTCTTCCAAGAGATGACCAATGCATTTTTTTCTAGTTCTATTTTGCCCCCTTGTTCTAAGTGATCAGAGCAATTTTCTTTTAAAATTTCTTGAAATATGAGGTCTAGGTTCTTGTTTTAGTCAAAGCATTCAGGTAATCTGATAATTCTTAAATTTTGTCTCCTCAATCTGTTTTCCAGGTCAGATTTTTTAAAAAAATTCTTTAACTTTCAAAATTTTGACTTCTAATATTTATTGCTGTCTCATGGAGCCATTGGCTTCTATGTGTTCAATTCTAATTTAAAGGTGTTTAATGATGGGGCCAGCTTTTATAACTCTTTCTCCAAACTGTTGATTCCCTTTCTAATTATTTATCCATACTTTTCATCTCTTTTCCGTGTTTTCCTATAGCATTCTCCTGTCATTGATGAAAACAATGTTAAACAATTTTTTAAAAATTCATACTTTATTCCAAGAAGTCTAGTTGAATTTTTGCTTCTGGTAGACTCAGCAGCATTCTGTCAGTTAGAAAACCATCACCCCTTTCCTATGGAATTTCTGTCCTAGTTATTTCCCCAAAAGCTTTATAGCCTGACAGCTGCTGATCACTTCTGAACCTGCTCCTCCTTGGTACACAGCCCAGGACCTGCAGGGGAAGAGAAAGATAAGGAATGGTAAATGTGGAGTGGTTAGAAGAGGCCAGTTCCACTGTTCAGTTTGGCCAGGATTTGTGACCTGGAACCAGTTAGCGGGTGACAATTTTGCCAGTTGCCACCAGTCTCTTTTGAATTGTCCTGATATGAATCTGGGACCTTGGGTTGCCCTGTTGCATAGCCTATTTCTGTGGATTAGAGGGCTCTACAAATGGTGCTCAGGGCCAAATGCAGTCCCCAAGGTCCACAAATCTTTCTGTCTTTTTGTCTATGGTGAAGTGAAATGAACAAAAGACTCCCTGTGATTTAGTCATGTGGTTTGTTCTCTTTCTCCTCCTTCTTCTCACTTAATGTTAAAACAATGAGCTTTTTTTGTTAAGAATAGGTGTCTTTGGAGGGGGGTGGAGCCAAGATAGCAGAGGTAAAGCAGTGCCTTGCTTAAGGTCTCCCCCAAACCCCTCCAAATACCTATTAAAAAATGGCTGTAAACAAATTCTAAAGCAGCAGAACCCACAAAAAGACAGAGTGAAACAAATTTCCAGGCCAAGACAGCCTGGATAGTTGATCGGAATGGTATATCGCACCAGTCTGGGAGAGGAGCACAGTTTGGCATGGACACGCAGGCCACAGCGACCCTGGAGCAGGCCTCAGAGGATTGAATCATGGACAGCTGTGGCGGTTTCCAGGCTTCTCAACCCAGGAATGCCAAAGACTACTTGAAAGGCCAGTGGGAAAAGTCTGTGTCAGTGGGGAGAGAGAGAAGCCGGTAGTCTCAGCTCCGGTCCCCGAGCTCAGTGGGGGCAGCGGCTGCCTCCTGAGCTTTCAGCCCACAGACTGAAGGGGAATCCAGCAGCTGATCAGAGCAGGATTGCAGGAATCTCTCTGCTGGTGCAGGATTCTCTTGCTTTGCCCGTGCTTGGATCTGGGTCACAGTTCTTGGAGGCTGTCCTGGGGCGAGGAGGAGCACTGGCATGGTGGAGCTGGTAGTGGCTGTGGAAAGGAAACCCTCCTCACAGTTCCAAGACAGAAAAGAGTACTCATAGACCAGAGTACAGGCCAGGAAAGGAGTAAACACCTCACCCTTGGTCATACCACCTTGGAAGAGCTGAAAATTTACAGGTCCCTAGAAGTATCTCTGAACACAGCTGCACAAAACCCCTGAAGCTTGGGACAGTACATTCTCCACCCTGGAAACAGACTCCTACCTTAACAAAGAGTTTATAACTCAAGTAGTTAGTTGGGATCATAAGCAAGCAGCGCAAAAAGAGTCAGACAGTACTATCTTACTTTGATGACAAAGAAGATCAAAACATACAACCAGAAGAAGACAACAAAGCCAAAGCTCCTACATCCAATGCCTCCAAGAAAAATATGAATTGGTCCCAGGCCATGGAAGAGCTCAAAAAGGATTTTGAGAAGTAAGTAAGAGAAGTAGAGGAAAAACTGAGAGTGATGCTAAAGGAGACCCAAAAAAATACTGAAGAAAATAACACCTTAAAAAACAGCCTAACCCAAATGGCAAAAGAGGTCCAAAAAGCCAATGAGGAGAAGGCCCTTAAAAGCAAAACTGTTCAAATGGAAAAAGAAGTCCAAAAGCTTACTGAAGAAAATATTTCCTTAAAAATTAGAATGGAGAAATTGGAAGATAGGGAAATTTGAGAAATCAAGAGACTATAACACTAATCAAAAGGAATGAAAAAAATAGAAGAGAATGTGAAATAACTCATTGGAAAAACAACTGTCCTGGAAAATAGATCCAGGGAAGAGAACTTAAAAATTATTGGACTATCTGAAAGCCATGATCAAAAAAAGAACCTAGACATCATCTTTCAAGAAATTATCAAGGAAAACTGCCCTATATTCTAGAACCAGAGGGCAAAATAAAAATTGAAAGAATCCACTGACCTCTTCCTGAAAGAGATCCCCAAAGGAAAACTCATAGGAATATTGTAGCCAAATTCCAGAATTCCCAGGTCAAGAAGAAGATGTTGTAAGCAGCCAGAAGGAAACAATTCAAGTATTCTAGAAAAACAATCAGTATAACTCAAGATTCAGCAGCTTCTACATTAAGGGTCCAGAGGGCATGGAGTATGATATTCCAGAGGACAAAGGAATTAGGACTACAACCTAGAATCACCTACCCAGCAAAACTGAGTATAATCCTTCAGGGTAAAAAATGGTCATTCAATGAAATAGAAGACTTTCAAGCATTCCTGTGGAAAAGACCAGAGCTGAATAGAAAATTTGACCTTCAAATACAAGACTCAAGTGGAACATGGAAGAGGTAAACAGGAAAGAGAAATCATAAGAGACTTATTAAGGTTGAACTGTTTACATTCCTGCAGGGAAAGATGATATTTGTAACTCATGAGTCCTTTGTCAGTATTAGGGTAGTGGGAGGGAAAAAAATATGTTTGTATAGATAGATAGAGGACACAGGGTGAGTTGAAGATGAAGGGGTGATATCTGGAAAATAAAATTAAGGGGTGGGAGAAGATTATACTGGGAGAAGGAGAAAGGGACAAGTAGAATGAGGTAAAATATATCACATGAAACAGACAAGAAAAGGCTTTTAACAGTGTTGGGGAAATGGGGGGAGTGAGAGGGAATAAGTGAATCTTATTCTCATAGGATTTGGCTTAAGGAGGGAATAACATACACAATGGAATATGGAAATCTGTCTTACCCTACAGGAAAATAGGAGGGGAAGGGGACAAGAGAGTAGGGGAATGATAGAGAGGAGCGCAGATTGGGAAAGGGGGTAATCAGAAGCAAATACTTCTGAGGAGGGACAGGGTCAAAAGAAAGAATAGAATAAATGGGGGGGCAGGATAGAATTAAGGGAAATAGTGTTAGTTTTTCACAGCATGTCTACTATGGAAGTGTTTTGCATAACTGCACATGTATAATCTATATTGAGGTGCTTGCCTTTTCAATGAGAGTGGGTGGGGAGGGAGGAAGGGAGAAAATTTATAATCCGAAGTTTTAAAAACATATGTTAAAAATTTAAAAAAAAAATTAAAAAAAAGGATTCAGAGGAAGCAGAGCCACATTAAGTTTTTGAGGCCACTAACCATAATAGGTCATTATATCATATATAATATGTGAAAATAATTGAAAACAAAATAAAACATCAAAAAGTGTTATGTAATTAGAATAGTTTTGATTTCACAAATACTTTTCTAGGGCTTTTCAGTATAAATGAATTAATTATTGATGAAAATCTAGATTTTACATAATGAAGTCCATAAGCATTTATTAAGCACTTAGTGTGTGCCGGGCATGTGCTAAGCACTGGGAATAAAAAGAAAGTAAAAATTGAAACCTGCCCTCTAGAAGCTCATAGTCTAATAAGAGGGGCAACCTGTAAACACCTATGTATAAATAACATGTGTGTTTTATATATATGTATATATGTGTGTATGTGTATATATATATACATGCATGCATATAGATGTGTGTATATATGTATGTGTATATATACATGCATATAGATGTGTGTATATATGTATGTGTATATATACATGCATACAGTGTGTGATGTTGAATATAATAAAATCATTAAAAAAAAAAGAATAGGTGTCTTTGGAAGCAGCTAGGTGGCACAGTGAGTAGAGTACTGGCCCTGGAGTCAGGAGTACCTGAGTTCAAATCCAGCCTCAAACACATAACACCCACTCCTGTTTGACTGTGGGCAAGTCACTTAACCCCAATTGCCTCACAAAAAAAAATAGGTGTCTTTTAAATTTAGAATGTGTGGGATACAGCTAAATCAGTGATCAAAGGAAATTTTATACCTGCAAATGCTTACATCAATAAAATAGAGAAAGAGCAGACTAATGAAATGGGTGTGCAATGAAACAAAAAAACTAGAAAAAAAATGAACTAAAAATTCCCAATAAAATACTAACTTGGAAATTCTAAAAATTAATGGTGAGATTAATAAAGTTGAGGGTGAAAAAATCATTGAATTAATAAATGAAACAGTTGATTTTATGGAAAAAACAATAAAATAGATAAATCATTTGTTAATTTGATTTTAAAAAGAGAGAAGAAAATCATTAGTATTAAAAATGAAAAGGATGAATATACCACTAACAAAGATGAAATTAAAGCAATTAGAAGGAGTTATTCTGCCCAATTATATGCCAGCAAATTTAACAATTTAAAGGAGATGGAAGAATATTTACAACAATATAAACTGCACAGATTAGCAGAAGAGGAAGTATAATAATCTAAATAGATCTATATGAGAAAAACAGATAAAATAGGCCATAAAGGAGCTTCCTAAGAAAAAAGCACCAGGATCAGATAAGATTTACAAATAAATTCTATTAAACATTTAAAGATCACCTAATTCCTTTTTTAATGGTATTTTACTTTTTTTCCAATTCCATGTAAAGAAAGTTTTCAACATTGATTTTGATAAGATTATGAGTTCCAAATTTTTTCTCCCTCCCTCCCATCTCACCTTCCCAAGATGGCAAGCAATCTGATATAGGTTATACATGAATAATCATATTAAACATATTTCCACATTATTCAGAAGCAAATGTAGCCCTACACCCATTGCTGACCAGCAGTGAAACCATATCCCTATGGCCATTCAGTAGCAAGACTTTGCCCTGAGGCCAGTCATCCTAGAAGCCCTGCTTCAAGGGAGGCCAACAAGAAGACTCTTTCCCCAGTACAAGCCATCAGGGAGTCCACTCCTCCAATACAAGCCAACAGTGAAGCCCTGCCTCCACAGCAAGCCAGTAGTGAGGCCCCAGCTCTTGGGCAGAGCAGCAGCAAGACTCCACTCCCAGGGAGGGTCAACAGGGATTTAATTTGATTAAAAAAAAAAAGAAAGAAGACAATGAAATTATAGGTATCAAAAATGAAAGGGGTGAATTCACCTGTATTGAAGAGGAAAGTAGAGCAATTATTATGAGCAATTTTGCCCAATTATTTTCCAATAAATCTGACAATCTAAGTAAAATTGAAGATTTACTAAAATATAAATTACTCAGATTAAAAGAAGAGAAAACAATACTTAAATAACCCAGTCTTAGAAAAAAGAAATTGAATAAGGCATCAATCTACTTTTTAAGGAAAAAATCCCCAAGGCCAAATGGATTCACAAGTGAATCCAAAAATTTAAAAAACAATTAATTCCAATGCTATGTAAACTGTTTGGAAAAATAAGCAAAGGAATCCTACCAAATTCCCTTTATGACAAGATTATCATGCTGATACTTAAACCAGAAAGTATAAAAAAAGAAAAAGGAAGGAAAAATATAGTCTGATTCCTCTAATGAATACTGATGAAAAATATTAAATGAAGTACTAGAAAGGAGATTATAGCAGTCTATCACAAGGATCATACACTATGACCAGGTGGAATTCATACTGGGAAAGCAGGACTCATTCGATTTCAGCATAGTTGACCATAACAGTTACAAAATCAACAGAAATCAAATTATAATCTCAATAGATAGAAAAAAAAAGCTTTTAAGAAAATACAGATGCAAGGAAATTGGGACACAAATGCACTGCTAGTGGAGATGTAAACTGATCCAACCATTCTGAAAAGTAATTTGAAACTATGCCCATAAGGCAACCACTCTGTGCATACCCTTTATTCCAGCAATACCACTCCTGGGTCTATATCCCAAAGAGATCATAAAAAAAGGAAAAGGACCTACATGTACAAAAAATATTTATAGCAACTCTTTTTGTGGTTGCTAAGAATTGGAAATCAAGGGGATGGCATTCATTAGGGCAGGAGTGTGGAACCTGCAGCCTCAAGACCACGTATGGTCCTCTAGATCCTCACGTGTGGCCCTTTTGAATTCAGTCAAAAGGCCACACATGAGGATCTAGAGGTCCACATGTGGCCTCAAGGCCTCAGGTGCCCCATCCCTACATTAGAAGAATGGTTGAACAAGCTGTGGCATATTCTTTTAATATAATATTTATGTGCTATAAGAAATGACAAGCAGGGTTATTTCAGAAAAACCGGGAAAGATGTACATGAATTGATACAAAGTGAAGTGAACAGAACCAGGAGAACATTGTACACAGTAACAGCAGTATTGTATGATGAAGAATTGTGAATAGCTATTCTCAGTAGTACAACAATTCAAGACAACACCAAAGGACTCATGATGGAAAATGTTATCTGTCTCCAGAGAAAGAATTGATGTTTTTTTGAATACAGACTGAAGCATACTATTTTTCACTTTCTCTTTTTCTCTTTTTTCTTTCTTTCCTCCTTTTATTCCTTTCTTTCTTTCCTTCTTTCTTTTCTTTGTTTAAGTTTCCTTGAACAAAATTACTAATATGTCAATGTTTTTACATATTGCACATGTATAAACTCTATTCGATTGCTTACCATCACATGGAAGGCAGTGAGGAGAGTAGGAGGGATAAAATTGGAACTCAATACTATGTCTTGTCATTTTTGTATAAATAATTTATTTATTTTTAATTTTCAACATTCACTTCCATAAGATTCTGAGTTTAAATTTTCTCCCCCCTCACTTCTCCTCACTGCCCAAGATGGTGTACAATCTGATATAGGCTCAACATATACATTTATGTTAAGCATATTTTCCCATTAGTCATGATATGAAGAACAACTAGAACTAATGGGAGGAGCCATGAGAAGGAAGCAATAAAACACAACAACAAAGTAAAAGGAGAGCAAATAGTATGCTTCCATCTACATTCAGACTGCGTATTTCTTTCTCTGGGTGTGGATAGCAATTTCTATCATGAGTCTTTTGGAGTTGTCTTAGATTCTTTCATTGCTGTGAAGAGCCAAGTCTATCAAAGTCAGTCATCCCCCAATGTGGCTGTTACTGTTTACAATGTTGTCCTGATTTTGCTCAATTCACTCTGCATCAGTTCATGTGAGTCTTTCCAGGTTTTTTTTTTTTGAAGTCTGCCTGCTCATCAATTCTTATAGCACAATGGTATTTCATTACATTCATATACCAGAAGTTGTTCAGCCATTCCACAACTGATAGGCATCCCTTCAGTTTCCAATTCTTTGCCACCACAAAAAGAGCTGCTACAAATATTTTTGTATATGTGGGTTCTTTTCCCATTTGTATGATCTCTTTGGCATACAGATCTTGTAGTGGTATTGCTGGATCAAAGGGTATATACAGTTTTATAGCCCTTTGGGCATAGTTCCAAATTGCTCTCCGAAGTGGTTGGATCATTTCACAACTCCACCAACAATGCGTTAGTGTTCCAGTTTTCCCACATCTTCTCCAACACTTATCATTTGTATGTTTTGTTATGTTAGCCAATCTGATAGGTGTAATGTGGTACCTCAGAGTCATTTTGATTTGTATTTCTCTAATCAATAGTGGTTTAGAGCATTTTTTCATGACTATAGATAGCTCTAGTTTCTTCCTCTCAAAAATTCCTGTTCATATCCTTTGACCATTTTTAATTGGGAAATGACATATTATATATTTGACTCAATTCTCTATATATTTTAGAAATGAGACCTTTATCAGAGGCACTGGTTATAAAAATTCTTTCCCAGTTTTCTGCTTCTCTCCTCATCTTGGATGCATTGGCTTTATTTGTGCAAAAACTTTTCAATTTAATGTAATCAAAATTATCCATTTTGCATTTCATAATGTTCTCTATCTCTAGTTTGGTCATAAATTCTTCCCTTCTCAATAGATCTAAAAGATAAACTATTTTTTGCTCTCCTAGTTTGCTTATAGTATCAGTCTCTATGTCTAAATCATGTACACATTTTGACTTTATCCTGTATAGGGTATTGGTCTATGCCCAATTCCTGCCATACATTTTTTTCAGTTTTCCCAGTAGTTTTTTGGTAAATAGAGATTTCTTGTCGCAGAAGCTAGAAGCTTTGGATTTATCAAATAGCAGATTAGTATAGTCATTGACTGTTGCTTCTTACATACCTAACCTATTCCACTAATCCACCACTCTATTTCTTAGCCATTACCAAGAAGTTTTGATGATTGCTGCTTTATAATACAATTTAAGATCTGGTATAGTTAGGCCACCTTCCCTTGCATTTCTTTTCACTAATTTCATTGATATTCTGGACCTTTTGTTCTTTCAGATAAATTTTGTTTTTGTTTTTTCTAGCTCTATAAAATATTTTTGAGAGTTTGATTGGTATGGTGCTGAATGATTAATTTAGGTAGAATTTTCATTTTTATTGTATTAGTTTGGCTTACCCGTGAGCAACTGATATTTTTCCAATTATTTAGATGTGACTTTATTTGTGTGAAAAGTGTTTTGTATTTGTGTTCATATAGTTCTTGGTTTTGTTTTGGCTGGCAGACTCCCAAATACTTTATAATGTCTACAGTAATTTTAAATGTAATTTCTCATTCTATTTCTTGCTGCTGGGCTTTGTTAGTACTACATGGAAATGTTGATGATTTGTGTGGCTTTATTTTATATCTTGCAACTTTGCTAAATTTGTTTATTATTTCAGGTAATTTTTTACTTGATTCTCTAGGATTCTCTTAATATACTATTATATCATCTGCAAAGAGTGATAGCTTTATTTCTTCTTTGCCTATTCCAATTCCTTCAATTCCTTTTTCTTCTCTAATAGCTAAAGCTAACATTTCTAGCACAATATTGAATAACAATCATGATAATTGACATCCTTGTTTCACCCCTGATCTTATTGGAGATGCTTCTGGCTTATCCCAACTACATATAATGCTTGATGATAGTTATAAATAAATGTTACTTATCATTTTATGGAAAATTCCATTTATTCCTATGCCCTCTAGTGTTTTTAACAGGAGTGGGTGCTATATTTTGTCTAAAGCTTTTTTTTTGTATATATTGAGATAATCATATGATTTCTGTTAGTTTTGTTGTTGGTAGGGTCAATTATGCTGATAGTTTTCCTAATATTGAATCAGCCCTGCTTTCCTCATATATATTCCACCTGATCATAGCATATTAACCTCATGATAAATTGCTGTTATCTCTTTGCTAATATCTTATTTAAATTTTTTGCATCTATATTCATTATGGAAATTGGTCTATAATTTTCTTTCTCTGAAAGATGATATCATTTAGGTATCAGCACCATATTTGTACCATAAAAAGAATTTGGTAGGACCCTTTCTTCATGTATTTTCCCAAATAGTTTATATTGCAATGAAATTAGTTGTTCTTTAAATATTTGTAGATTTCACTTGTAAATCCATCTCTGGCTCTGGAGTTTTTTTTTCTTAGGGAGCTCATTGATGGCTTGTTAAATTTCATTTTCTGAAATGGAGTTTTTGAAGTGTTTTATTTCATCTTCTGTTAATCTGGACAATTTATATTTTTGTAAATATTCATCCATTTCACTAAGATTGCCCAATTTATTGTCACACAGCTGCGCAAAACAGCTCCTAATTATTGTTTTGATTTCCTCTTCATTGGTGGTGAGTTTATCCTTTTCATTTTTGATGCTGGTAATTTGGTTTTCTTCTTTTTTTTAATCAAATTAACCACAGGTTTATCTATTTTATTGTTTTTTTCCATAAAGCTAATTCTTAGTTTTATTTATTAGTTCAATACATTTCTTAATTTCAATTTTATTAATCTTTCCTTTGGTTTTCAGAATTTCTAATTTTGTATTTGATTGAGGATTTTCAATTTGCTCCTTTTCTAGCTTTTTTAATTGCATGCCCAATTCATTGATCTCTTCTTTCTCTATTTTATTCATATAAGCATTTAGAGGTATAAATCTTTAAGGACTGCTTTTTTAAGGACTCCATAAGTTTTGGTATGTTGTCTCATTATTTTGATACTCTTGGAAGAAGTTATTCATTGTTTTTATGTTTTTTGACCCACTCATTCTTTAGGATTAGATTATTTAGTTTGCAATTAAATTGTAGTCTATGTTTCCATAGTTTTTATTGCATCACGATCTGAAAAGGATGCATTTAATATTTCTGCCTTTTTGCATTTCATTGTGAGGTTTTTATGCCTTAGTACATGGTCAGTTTTTGTGCCATGTGCCACAGAGAAAAAGGTATATTCCTTTCTGTCCCCATTCAATTTTCTCCAGAGGTTAACCATATTTAACTTTTTAAAAATTCTATTCACTCCTTAACTTCTTTCTTGTCTATTTTGTAGTTTGATTTATCTCATTCTGAGAGGGGGAGGTTGAGGGTCCCCCACTAGGATAGTTTTGGTGTCTATTTCTTTCTGTATCTCCCTGAACTTCTCCATTAAGAATTTGACTGCTATACCACTTGGTGCATATATGTTTAGTAATGATATTTCTTCATTATCTATGGTATCTTTTAGCAGGATGTAGTTTTCTTCCTTATCTCTTTTAATTAGATCTATTTTTGCTTTTGCTTTGTCTGAGATCAGGATTGCTACCCCTCCTTTTTTTACTTCAGGGGAAGCATAACATATTCTGCTCCAGCCTTTTGCCTTTACTCTGTGTGTAACCCTCTGCTTCAAATGTGTTTCTTGTAAACAACATATCATAGGAATATGGTTCTTAATCCACTCTACTATCCATTTCCATTTTATGGGAGAATTCATTCCATTCACATTCACTATTATGATTACTAATTGTGTTTTTCCCTCCATCCTGTTCCCTCCATCCCTCTCTTCCTTTCCCACCCTCAGTCTGCCCATCCTTCTATTAGTCCCCTCACTTTTCTTTTCTCTTTATTCTTTCTACGTCCTATAGGGTAAGTTAGATTTCTATACCTAACTGATTATGTTATTACCTCTTTGAACCAAATCTGATGAGAGCATTGTTCAAACAATGCTAATTTCCCTCCTTCATTTCCCTCTATTGTGTTTGGTTTTTGTGCCTTTTCTCCTTATGTGATTTATTCTTGTCTGCCTCCTCTTTTCCTCTTCTTTCAGTACAATCCCTCTTCACTACTTAATTAGATATTGGTTTTTTTTTAATTTTTAGGCCATCAGAGGTAAGTGACTTGCCCAAGGTCACACAGCTAGTAAGTGTCAAGTGTTTGATCTGAGGCCAGATTTGAACTCAGGTCATTCTGCACCACCTAGCTGCCCCTTAATTAGATTTTTTACCACCACATCAATGTCAACTTAAACCCGCACCCTCTGTCTAAGTATACCCCCTTTTAAATATTATAATAATCTTACAATTCTTAAGAGTTACATGCGTCATCTTCCCTTGTACTGAGGTAAATGGTTTGCCCTTATTAATAATAATTTCTTGTTGTTGTTTTTCCTTTCCTGTTTACTTTTTTCTGCCTCTTGTGAGTCTTGTATTTGAAGGTCAAATTTTCAGTTGAACTCTGGATTTTTCATCAGGAGAGTTTGAAAGTCCTCTATTTCATTGAATGTCAGTCCCCTCCCATGAAAGATTATGCTCAGTTTCACTGGATAGTTAGGTTGTAATCCAAGCTCCTTTGGCTTACGGAATATCATAATCCACAACCTCTGATTTTGTAATGTAGAAGCTATAGCTGGAGCAAAGGAGGCACTTACCCTAGCTTCTTTTCTTGCTCACTCAGGCCTTGCATTTTAATGTTTGGCTCTTGCTGTCCCAGTCCTTGCACAGGGATGTTTTGATGATGGTGGGTGTCTGTCAGCATGGAGCTTTGCCTTCTGGAGTTGTGCTGCCCAAAGTTGTGTTGAGTTACTGGTTGATTTTGCTGCTGGAGAAAGCCGTTACCTATGATGGTTTTCTGAGCTGATATCTACCGATTCCCCTGCCTGTATTGAGGCTCTTGGCAGGGGGTTGGGGGGTTGGGCGGGGGTCCTGGTGTTGGCCTTGCCTGCTCCACCAACTTGGATCCCAGGATCTCCCCCTGGTATGCTGAGGTGGGGTTTGCTACTGGCTTGCTGGAATGCCTCCAGACCTGTACTGTTATCCCTCCCCTAGAGCAAGAGTGTTTCCCATTAATGCCCCAAGCTTCCTGGGGCACAAGCCCGCTGTGCCCTGTCTTTTTTGCTGGTTCAGGGTTTTTCCTGGGTCAATATTTTCTGGGCTTTCACAGGTCAATGAGGGAAGGTGAGAGCCACTTACTTCTTACTCCTCCATCTAGGCTCTTAGAAGCAAAACCAGAACTCAAAATTAAAAAAAAAAAGTTAAAAATTGCTTTCACATGTAATTGGGCGAAAATAATTTTTTAAAAAAGATATGCTTATATGATTTACATTTCAAAGATAACAGATTTAGATTAAATGAGCAACAAATAGAAAAAAAAATACCTAGTAAACTATTATGTTAAAAATCTTTTACCCTTGCTTCTATTTTACCTTTATTTCAAGTGTGAAAAAATGATTTTTCTTAGTAATCATTATCTTGGAATCCCCATCTTTCTTTCTTTCAAAGTTCAGTCCTTCTTCAGGAGGACATTAACATGTAGTCTAAATGGGTCTATTCCTGCTCATTATATTGCCTAGGCAGGTCTGGGAGAATGTTGATTCCTCCCCACTGCCAAGACAGGTGATGTGGAAATCCAGATTTGATGTGATTTAAGTCTATTTACCTCAGTTTACTCCTCTGTAAGGGGATAATAGTGGAACTCACTTCCCAGGGAAGTTGTAGGTGTGAGAAATGTTGCATTATTAGGTTCCCGCATAGGTTGCAAAAAAACCAAACAAACAGGAAAGGTGCTGAATGGCTAACTGTTTCTATATAAGGTACAAAATAGAATGCCAGAATGGGGGGAGAGTGACATTCCTCAGGACAGTTAAGCTAGGTTAACTTGACAGCAGGGTTCCTGTTTTTGCAGCCCAAGTCCAGAACCAGCCCAAGCCAGTTTTGGGTCAATGCCTGGGCATAAGAATCTGGTACTACACAGGCTCAGTGAACCTCATGCATGTTAACTAAAGAATCAGATTTGTACTTCCACCAATTGTAATCCAGATTGTGATTTCTCTAATTAGAATATGGAGTTGTGGACCTAACCAATTGTGAAACTTTTGATCCTTAACATGGGCCAATCCAAGTTTGAAGGGAGGGGTGAGGGGACCAGACTAATAGGATAAAGCTCTCTCTCAATTCTGTGCTCAGTGCGCTTCCTCCTTGAAAGGGAGTGCATCTGATTCTCTTGAGAATTGAATAAAGGAATTTCTTCCTTCACTCTAAAGGAACTGTAGCCAACATCTCTAAAAGAATTGTACCCTGTTATTTTGACTCTCAGCTGGCGTGTAACTGGGAAAGCAGTGGGCAGCAGCAGCTTGTCCTGGGCTAACTCATACTTCACCTGTTATTCTAAGTGGTCTCCTTGTGCTCGATGTTCTTGACTTCTCTCCACATGGCCTATCTGAATAAGGGGGTTTCTATCTGGTCTCATACTCCTTTTTCTCATTGTGTCACTTGCACAGTAATACATGGCTGTGTCCTCAGCTTTGAGAAAATTCATTTGCAGGTGCAGCATGCTGTTGCTGTTGTCACTGGAGATGGTGAATCAGCCTTTCACAGAGTCTGCATAGGATGTTCCTCCATTAGTAGTAATGTGTGCAAGCCACTCCAGGCCCTTCCCTGGAGCCTGGCGGACCCAGTCCATATTATAGCTACCTTAGGTGAATCCAGAAGCTCTGCAGGAAAGGCTAAGAGATCCTCCAGGCTGTCTCACATCACCCCCCAGACTCTACCAGTTGAACATCTCAATAGACACTTGCAAACAAAGAGTCATTTAAGACAATGGTCACATAAATGCACCACTTCAAAGAGTGTATCCTTGGTCAAAAAACCAACAAAAGAAAAAACTACCATGTAAAAGAGTCAGAATGAAAATTCCATTCAGTCCAAAACCCACTGTTCAGGTTCTACAGTGTCAGTCCTTAGGAGAGAAAGGCCACACAGATGAAAAGCTCCTCTCCCGGAGCTGCAGACACAGGTTTTTGCTGGCTTTCATGCCTAGAGGGAGGAGCCCAATTTGCATGTCTTTCTCTGTTTAGTATGAGGAAGAGCATCTGCCTCCCAGTGTGATGAGTCCCCTCCCTGAGCTGCAGAGAGAAGTTTCCCCCCAAATTCGTTCTAAAATCCTAGGAAAGGTTAGCGACACTGAGAATCCAAATATCATTGGTAAGGACTCAGTGTCTATCCTTCTCCATCACTCCAATCTACCTTCAATATTAAAGGCTTGCTCATTAGGCTTTTCTATGTTGCTGTTATTTTCCCAGCTTATCTCAATGCCATTTCTAATTAGGAAGGCACTCCGAGCCTTTGTCATCTTTTTATCTTCAGCAAATATTGTATCTATGTTGGGATGATTTTTGTGGGATTTCTGAGCTTACTCCTGCCACTTCTGTTTTCTTATAGAGCTATTTTTTGTTCATTCTTTTTGGAACTGGATTTCATGTCGACTATGTTCCCTCAAACCCATTCGTGGTCCCTTTTATCCAGGGTGTGCTCTATTGGCATGAGAGAGATCATTGTGAAGTTTTCGATGTGAGCACTTATACTTCAGAAATCAGCAGACACTGAAAATCAGGGCCTGAATTTAATTGTTTTTCTAAATTGTTTTGATTTAACAAAAGGATAGAAAAAATGTTAATAATGTTGATTATGCTTAAAAGTGCATAGTGCATTCATTTTTCTCCCCTGGACAGCTAGTGTTGAAACACTTACCAACACAACCAAGCTCATATCCCTCTGAGCTGGAAGAATTGAGGCATAAAATGAACAGGGCATGAGAAAGCCAGTTGAGTCTCCTGAATCTTCCAAAAAGTCCCATGTTTTGTTTCTCAGGACTCATTGTGTGTGTGGTGACACAGTGACACCATATCCCTTGGGAATATGTGCATCTTCTGTAGTATCTGGGGAAAGGTACAGCCTGAGCCCCAGCTTGCAGAGACCTCCATTCCAGAGCAACCAAGTCTGCTGCCACCTACTGTACACAGTAACGTCAGCTGAGGCAACGTTTTTCTGTCTTATGTCCATTTTACATTAATTCTTTACTTATTGGGGGAAAAGTAATTCTCATCAGGGACAATTAGAATGATCGCTTGTATTTTTACCCAAATTATTTTCCAATCAGCATTTGAGATTTTCGAATTTTGTATATTGTAAAGCCTGTCCGGGCTTCTTTTTCCTCTATTTGTTTCTGTTTTTTTCTTCCCCAGTATAGGCCTTACATCTGAATTATTCTGTCATCGCTACATATCTTATAGGAAAAAACAGTTCAAAGCAGTTTATAGAATACAGTTAAATTTCTGTTCCTACAAAATATATCTTGGCCTCTCCAGCCTGAAAAGGCTCTCTCACCTTCTATTATCTTCAAGCTATCTTTCCAAATCTTTTCCTTTTCACTAACTTCTAGGAAAAGTATATACCTGATAACTTCCTTTAAGGCACTTCTCAACCCTCTGTAATCTGTTTTCTGACCTTCTCACTCAGGTCTTATAAAATTTTGTACTTGACTGTGGATGTGTGTCTCAGTTTTCTTCCTTTATTTAGACAGGTCAGATGAAAGTAAGGGACAAGTGTCAGATGGTTTTGTTTATATGAATGTTTACTTGTGCACCCTAATTATGTAACATAATTTTCTCTAACCTTTCTTTCCCTTTTTTCCTTGTGTGAACATTCTTCTTCCCCTCTCCATTCTTCTCTTAGGATCATTAAGACATAACAGAACCACTCTCACCTTCTGTCTAATTAGACTTCCTCCATAGGGACACAACCTCCCCATATTTAAACGTAAGGAGTTTATCCTTTGTGTTTATGTTTATGATAAAAGGAGAAGGGAAGGCAGAGAGAGGGGAGAAGATAGTAGGCATTAATACAGTGCCTATTATATTCCAGGAATCGTGTTAACTGCTTTTTAAAACATCTCTATTTATCACAACAACAACCCTATGATAAAGGCACCATTTTATAATTAAGGAAACCAAGGCAAACTTAAGTTAAATGATTTACCCCAGAGTTACAAAGCTGGTGTCTGAGGCCAGTTTTGAACTCAGGTTTTCTTATTCCAGGACCAATGCTTTATCCACTGTACCACTGGCTGTCTCAAGGAGATGGTTTCAGAGAAACAGGATTTTTCATTCATGTTTGCATTTTTGTTTCTTTCAACTCCTGCATTTGAACTTCAATGACACTTCATGGCTCTGATATTTTTTTCAGGAATTCTTTAATGTCTTCTATTTAATTAAAGATTCACTTTTATTCCATTTCGGCTTTTATTCTGTTTTGATGAGTAAGGTGTTCTTGGCTATAATCTTTTAGGAATAGTTTATTCCAAGCTTTCCATTTTTTTTTTTTTTGCAGCCAAAAACAAGGTTTATTGAAGATTCACCATATTAGCTAGACTCTTTAGGAATCTGAGCATCTATGGACTATTGGCTAGATTCTAAGAATCAGAGCATCTTAATGGAGACAAGATGGACTTTATATATAGAAAGATTGTGGGAGGGATCTAGGAGTGGCCAAATAGTCCATGAGGTAATAGAATTACCAAGGGTGGGAAATCGAGCCTAGGTGGGACCAAGGGTAGGAAGTGGCCTGGGGCCATATGGAGGCAAGACAATGGAGGGCCAGGTGAGGCCAAGGATAACAGAATTGTAGCCACAATGAAAGGCTAGTTGATGGGATTATAGCCTCAGGGGAACTGCCACCAGAGATTTGGCCATGTGGGAAAGTCCAAGGTTTTTCCTTTCTGGAGCCCAGATCCTAACCCCAACATTCCCTCCTCAAACAAATGGGACCCAAATTCTTTTGGAGTAAGGGGCAAAGGTCTTGGCTTCTGAAACTGCTTCCTGCTGGCAAGGGGCGTAGAGCTGTCCCTGCCTCCAGGGCGTCCCAAAGAGGAGGTTGACTGGAACCGAGCACAGGCTGCATCCAGGGAACAATGTGGAACATTGTCTGGTACTTGCTGTTTGCTACCAACTGTAGGTGACTGGCCCATAGTCTGGAAGACACAAATCTTCCAGTCCCGGCTGGTGAAGAGCTTAGTATAGGCAGTTTTTCCTGGTTAGGGAACCATATGATGCAGTCTAGAGGTTAGGGGTCCTGGAATCCCAAAATCACTGCACCCGGATCCTACCCGAAAGAATTCAACCCAAGCCTTCTCGCAGCCAAAAACAAGGTTTATTGAAGATTCGTCATATTAGGAATCTGAGCATCTATGGGCTATTGGCTAGATTCGAAGAATAAGAGCCCTTCCACTTCTTTATAGTGGTGGCTGTTAAATTATTTGTGATCCTGACTTGGACTCCTCAGTACTTGAATTCTTTCTGATTATGTGTATGATGTTTTTCCTTTACCTGGAAGCTCTGTATTTTGACTATAATAGTCCTAGAAGTTTTAATTTGGGATTTTCTTTCAAGAGATGACCACTGTATTTTTTTTTTCAAATTTTGTTTTGCCCTCTGGTTCTTTTTTATCATAGAGATTTCTTTTTTTTTAAATTTCTTTTCCTTTTTTTTTCTTCCCTCCCCACCCTAGAGATGGCTATCATTACATATAAATAAGTATACATGTGTAAAATTATTCTATACATCAGTTAGTTCTCTAGATACAGATGGCATTTTTCTTCATATAACCTTTAGAGTTATTGTGGGTATTTATGATAGACAAAATAACTTATTTGCTAGTTCTTAAAACAATATTGGTGTTACTGTATACAACATTCTCTTGCTTCTGCTCATTTCACTCTTCACTATTTTATGCAAGTCTTTCCATCTTTTTTCTAAAACCAATGATCTAATCATTTCTACTAGCACAATAGTATTCCATCACAATCATATACCAAACTTGTTCAGCAATTCCCCAATTGATGTGTATCCTTGCAATTTCCAGTTCTTTGTCACCACAAAAAGAGTTACTATAAACATTTTAGATGCATAGATTCTTTTCCTTTTCCCTAATTATCTTCAGAAATAAGCCAAGTAGTGGTATTGCTGGGTCAAAGGATATAGGTAGTTTAATAATTTGGGGGGCATAAATCCAGATTGCTCCTCAGAATGTTTGGATCAGTTCACAATTCCACCAAGAATGAATTAGTGTCCCAATTTTATCTATATTCCCTCCAACATTTGTCACTTTCCCATTCTATCATTTTAGCCAATCAGGTAGGTGTAAAACGATATCTCAAGGTAGTTTTTCTTTTCTCTAATCAATGATGATTAGAGCATTTTTTCATATGACTATAAGTTTTTGTGATTTCTTCTTCAGAAAATTGCCTGTTCATATCTGTTGAAAATTTATCAATTAAGAAATGACTCATATTCTTATATATTTGACAAAGTTCTTTATATATTTTAAATGTGAGACCTTTATCTTATAAACTGTCTATAAAACATTTTCCCCAATTTTCTAATTTCCTTCTGATCTTGGCTACATTTGTTTTATTTGTACAAACACTTTTAATTTAATGTAATTGAAATGATTAATTTTATACCTAACTTTGCTCTCTATCTCTTGTTTTTTTATAAATTGTTTGCCTATCCATAAGTCTGATAAACAGTGTGTTCCATGTCCTAATTTTCTCATAAAATCACTTTTTATATCTAGGTGATATATCCATTTTGACCTTATTTTGGTAAATGGTGTAAGATATTGTCTATGCCCAGTTTCTACCATTCTGCTTTTTAGTTTTTTTCAAATTTTTTACCAAAATCTTATCCCAAAACCTTAAGTCTTTTTACTTGTCAAATATAAGGTTATTATGCTAATTTGCTATTGTAAAATGTATGCTTATTCTATTCTATGGATCCACTTTCAATTTCTCAGCCACTACCAGATAGTTTTGATAATTACTGCCTTATGATATAGTTTAAGATCTGGCACAGTCAAATCTCCTTCCTTTACATTTTTCCATTATTTCCTTTGATATTCTTAACTTTTTGTTTTTCCAGATGAACTTAGTTATTATTTTTTTTAATTCAGTAAGAAAATTCTTTTGGCAATTTAATTTGGATGTCATTGAATATATAAATTAGTCTGAGTAAAATTGTCATTTTTACTATTTTGGCCCTGCCTGGCCATGAACAATTAATGTTTTCCAATTATTTCAATTTGATTTTATTAGTATAATGTTCTCCCTAAAAGAATGAAGAAAAGATTGAACAATCAAAGGCTCTCTCCTGTAGGATCCAGACTAATAGAGGAATTTTGCTGATGACACCCATTGAATATAGTTATTTGTGAGGCAAATCAACACTAAATAGAAACACATGTTAAACAACCAACCAGGTTGGAGCTGTTACAAAAGTAGCAGATGTTGAGAAAGTCCCAATGTAAATATTCAAGTGCTAATATATGGGTATAGAACCATATGTTCCTTCTCATTAGGGAAAATTCCTAACCCAAGTAGTCCCCAACCAGGTCCCAACTGACAAAATGGAACTCCTCCCACCTTAAAGTTAGAGGGTTGCCACTACTGAACAGTTGTATCATTATCTTTCTGACTACCCAAATCAGTGAGCAAATTCCTGGAAGCTATGTCTATACTGTGTCTATGTCATAATTATGTCTATGTCCATGCTACTTTGGAAAGGAGAAAGGAAATTCTTTGTCTGGTTATTTCTTGGGTCCAATCTCCAGGAAAATTGATCTGATGAGAATTGAGTGTTTTGGATTATTTTTCTGGCTAATTTTCTCAAGCCATTCCCTATTCCTTTTCTGTAACAGAGCATCAATATCCTTGCCTCCTCAGAGGACTCTATGCATTCTGGAAAAGTAGCTCAGGTCTCTCTCAACTGGCATCCTTAGAGATGGTTTGGGAAATTCTCCTAGAACACGGGCTGATATTGTTGGGTGGCATTTTGCTTTCTAATAGTATGGAAGAGGTAATGTCTGATATCTGAAAACATCTTTTTCTTGCACATTTTAGAATAGGTCTCTTTCTCAGAGCAACTCTAAAAGTTCCTCTTCATATTTGTTTCTCTGGTTCCACATCACTTCTAGATTCTTAGATATATTTTCCTTTTGCTAAATAGATCCTAATATAGGTTAGGACACTATCTTAAATTTTGCTTCTCCAATAACTATTTCTTGTAGTGAAACTTAGATAAAATTTTGTGGGTTTATGTGAGATCTTGGCAGTAGAGCTATAAAAAGAATATCAACTCATGAAACTATTCTTCGCTTGAAACTTCAGAGCACAGGCCAGGAGAGAAGTGAGCTTTAGACCATACCACCTTTGAAGAACAGAAAACTTAAAAACTCCCAAGACTAACTTTGAAAGCAGTAAGACAAAATACCTGAAGCTTAGGACATAGCACTCTTCATCCCAACAGCAGACCTCAACTTTAAAATAATGCTAAAATCAAGAAATAGACTGGAAAAAATGAGCAAACAATAACAAAAAAAAATCTGATCATAGAAAGTTCCTATAATGACAGGAAGGTTAAAGAACAAACCCAAAAGACAGGAAAATCAAAATAGCATATGTGAATGGGTCTCCAGCCCAAAGAGAATTCCTGAAAGAGTTCAAAAATGATTTAAAAATCATATAAGAGAAGTAGGGGAAAAATTGAGAAAGGAAGTGAGAGTGATGTATGAAAATTATGAAAAGAAAATTAGCAGCTTGGTAGAAGAGAGGGGGGGAAATCCTGGAAAAAGAAAACACACTTAAAACCAGAATGAATAAAAGAGGCACAAAAATCCACTGAAGAGAACTCCTCAAAAAGCAAATTGGCCAAATGGAAATATATATATAATATATAACATATTCAATGAAAACAAGAATTTTTAAAAGAATTGGTCAAGTGGGAAAAATGTACTGAATTTGCTGAAGAAAATAGGTCCTTAAAAAATAGAATTGGCTAAATGGAAGAGGCAGCACAGGAGCTCAGTGAAGAAAATAATTCCAAAAAAAATTAGAATTGAGCACATGGAAGGTAATAACTCCATGAGACATCAAGAAACAATAAAACAAAATTAAAAGAATGAAAAAATAGGAAAAAAATGTGAAATACCTCATCTGAAAAACAACTGACTTTTAAAATAGAAGAAAGAAAACTTTAGCTTTATTGGACTACTTTAAAGACATGATTAAAAGAAGAGTCTAGACATCATATTTCTAGAGACTATCAAGGAAAATTGCCTTGATATCTGAGAACCAGAGGTAAAATAGAAATTGAAAGAATCCACCATTCACCTCCTCAAAGATATCACAAATGAAAATTCCAAAGATTGTTATAGCCAAATTCCAGAGGTCCCAGGTCAAGGGAAAATATTGTAAGGAGCCAGAAAAAAAGGCAATTCAAATAGTGTGAAGCCTCAGTTGGGATCACATAAGATTTAGCAACTTCTACCTTAAAGGATCAGAGGGCTTGGGATATGATATTCTAGAGATCAAATGAGTTAGGATTACAATGAAGAATCATCTATCCAGCATAATGTCAAGGGGAATGGATATTTAATGAAATAAAGGACTTTTGAGCATTTCTGATCAAAAGACCAGAGCTGAATTAAAAAATTGATTTTCAAATATGAGATTCAAGAGATGCTTAAAAGGTAAATGTGAAAGAAAGATCATAAGGAATTCAATTAAAGTTAAACTGTCTACATTCCTACATGGGAAAATGATACTTGCTACCCTGAGCTTTATCATTATTAATGAAGGGAAAGTACTGTGAAAAATTTAAAGAAGTCTCTCTTTAATCATGGCATCATTTCTCAAATAAACAGTGAACTGAGTCGCATTTGTAAGAATACAAATTGTTCTCCAATTGGTAAAAGGTGAAAGATATGAACAGGCAGCTTGAAATCAAAGAAATCAATACTCATTTAAAAATACTCTAAATCACTATTGATTAGAGAAATGTAAATTAAAACTACTCTGAAGTACCACCCCACACCTATCAGGTTGGCTAATATTACAAAAAAACGAAAATAAAAATGTTGGAGGGGATCTGATAAAATTGGCACACTGAAGTACTTTTGGTAGAGTTTTGAACTGATTCAAATATTCTAGAGAGAAATTTGTTACAGGTTTTTCTGAAATCATCTTCCTCACCATTTCTCATTGCACAATAGTATTCCATCACAGTCATATACTACAACTTGTCTAATCATTCTCCAGTTGATGGGCATCATCTCAATTTCCAATTCTTTGCCACCACAAAAAGAGTTGATAGAAATATCATAAAGGACCATTTCTTTTTTTGTTTTGTTTTACAAACTTAATACTAGTATTACTGGATGAAAGGATATGCACAGTTTAATAGCATATTGGGAATAGAAGACTTACATAAACTGTTGTGAAATGAAGTGAGCAGAACTGCAACAGCACTGTCCACAGTAACTGCAGTATTGTATGATGATCAACTATAAATGACTTAGCTATGCTCAGCAATAAAATGATCCAAGACAGTTCCCAAGCACTTATGATGAGAAATGCTATTCCCCTCCAGAGAAAGAACTAAAGGAATCTGAATGTAGATCAAAGCACAGTTCCTTAAACTTTATTTTTCTTCCAGGTTTTTGTTTTTGGTCTGTGTTTTTTTTTTTCACATTTCTAATATGGAAATATGATTTGCATATTTGCTTGCCTTCTTGTCATTGAAAGGTGAATGAGGAGAGGGAGGGAATTTGGAAGTCAAATTTTTAAAAAATGAATGCAAAAAAAATTTTACATGTAAATGGAATAAAATATTAAAATAACAAAAATTCAAATAATTGAGAATTTCAAAACTAAATATTTTAAAATATCATAGAAGGTAGAATTCTAAAAACCTTTTCACATATATATATTCGTCTGATTTTGTTGCTTTTTCAAAAAATTTTTTACTCCAATTCCAATTAATTCTAATTCCCTCCCAAGTAGGATTAGGGATGAGTGATCTATAAAACAAGAATATACTTTGGGGCATACTCCACATATGGGTTTATCCCAAATTAAATAATAAACATAAGTAAACAATAAAACTAAGGAAAAGTTTCTTTCCCCTAAGATAATTGATTGAACTAAAACTCTTTTCCTTAAAACAAAATGGAAACTCTAAAACTGGCTAGTAGCAAAATAAAAACAAAAACTAATAAGCAATAATGGAAAAAGAAATTCCATTTCAAATAACTACCAAATGCATAAAATATCTTGTAATCAACCTACCAAACTGAACAAAAGACCCATATAGATTCAAATGACAAAATGTCCCTTGAAGAAATAAATAACAATGCAAATAGATGGAAGAATATTAAATGCTCATGGATAGGCCCCGTTAATAGAATAAAAATGACAACATATCAAATTATTATACCCTTTTAATGCAATCAAATGACCAAGGGGATACATTATAGATCTTGATAAAATAACAAAATTCATTTGGAAAAGCAAAAGATCAAGATATCAATGAAAATTATTAAAATAAGTAGAGAATAAAGAATAGCATGCCCTTACCTCAAATAAAGCAATAGTCATCAAATAGCTTTATATTGTTTAAAAAAGAGAGAAAACATTGGAACAGACTACACAAGGGAGAATCAGAAACAATGGAACTTAGTGTTTGAAAAACCCAGTATTTGATAGAGGGGAAAATATCAGGTGTCTAAGAAGAAGCTCCTAATTTGATCAAAGAAAAAAAACTGCAAAGAATGGGAACAAAGTAGATGTCCATTAATTGAATAAATGCTTAATAAACTGTGGAACATGAACATAACAGAATATTACTGCACAATAAGAAATTATGTGTATGAAGAATATACATAATAATAATAGTGGTAATTATTATTATTATATTAACTATCATTTACATAGGAAAGTAAGGACTTGTTATTGTAAATAAATCATGGGATATTAATATAACGGAATATTATTGTTGCACAAGAATTGATGAAAGGGACAGGTTCAGAGAAAACTGGGAAGATGTCTATGAACTGCTGGAGAGAGGAGTAGCACTAGGAGAACAATTTATACAATGACAACACCAGTATAGAGAAAAATAATTTTGAAAGACTTTAGAATTCAAGTAAATACCACATGAATCCAGAGAACTGAAGATGAAACATACCTCTCATCTCAGGCAGGAAAGTGAAGAACTTAAAATAAAGAGAAAGGATATGCATTTTTGGCAAGGTCTAGGTGCGAATTTTTCCCCCTTGAAATTCCTTTATAAATCTTTGAAAGTGAAGTCCTCAAGGGTCTCATGGTGTCATGAGCTGGGAGAGAAGGAGGAAAATTCTTATGTAATACCATAAATGAGATGCTAAAAGAAACCATTGACAAGTGTTATCACAGAAGAGAGGTGAACGATCTCATGGAAGTGAGGCTAATAATGTCATGGCATGGAACAAGTCATATCAAGAGGGAGCAGAGTGGGAATTTTTTCCAAACTATGTCATTTAAGGGGGAAGGTTAAATTTGAATAAATAAGAATTTGAATAATAGCATTCTCCCTAACAGTGAGAAGAGAGAGAAGAAATAGTGTTAAGGCACACTCCCTTGGGGTGGTCCAGAGTAAGAAGGCAGAAGGAATTAAAGGTTGATTTGGGGACAGTTGGAACACTAGGTGCATTTTTAAAAGATATTGTTATATGAAGTTGAGCAAAAGTAGAATTTCCCTAGGGAAAGAAAATCTTGCATTGTGCTGATGAAAATCTCAAGCCTATCTATACCCTATTATAGTAACACCAAACTTCTAAAGGTACAGCTATGAAATAATGATCTTTATTCCATATAATTAAGAAAAATTAAGAAATTCTTAGTTATTCTGTTTTGGGCATAGGAAAGAAAGGTAGCAAATAGTTGTGAAGGTATTATAGTAGTCAACAGTCAGTAGTTTGGTTTAACTGTAACAGGAAAGCTGACTACTCTTTCTTAGACAATCCCGCCACATTTTTTTTCCATTTCCTGCCTTAAGTCAGCCCAGTGGGTCTGACTTTCCAGAGTTTCCCCCTGGCCTAGATGGGCCCCTGGTATATGCAGTGCAAAATGAAATAATAGGAAGGAGATTCCCCATTAAGGAAAGATATGCCAGATCTCTACTTAAACTAACTCTACTCCCCCTAACACCACTAATTAATTCATTTTTAGCCCAGTGAATTCATGATGGTCTAAATTTCTGTGGTTTAATTTTTTTCCAATAATGTAAGGGAGTTATTGTACTATTTATCAGCAAAAGTATTCTGCTTCATGTCAAAACAGCCCTTTCCTAGAAACTGACCCCCCCATTTCTTCTTCCACAGCATTTAGAAAGAGAGATTCTATTGTATTCTCTTTGTAGTTTATCATAACCTCCCTCTCAACTTCCTTTGAGCGAATTAAATAAATTTAGACCAATGCCCTTTTGGGTTATCCATAAGTTTATCTTGTTGTTGTGCCATAATCTGGACCAATTGACCTAGTTGTCTGGAGTCAGATGACTTAGTTTCAAATTCTACCTTTGACTCTTTGACACAGCGATCTACAAAGAATCATTTAAATTCCCTTCCTTTCAGTTTTCTCTTTGTGAGGGGTTAGACTAGGTGCACCCAGAGGTCTTTTTCAGCTCCAGAACTGGACCAGCCATTTAATGCTATTACCTCATGGCTTGTAGCAAGCATGTGAGCATCAGTGGAAAACATAAATTTTAAAGAAACAGAAATAAGTTTTGGAATAGATTGCTCTAGGCAAGGGGGGAGAGGAGAGAGATGCCACAAGAAGTAATTATTCTCAAAAAACAAGGATGACTACAAGATGAGGCCCGGGGAAGATTTTTTCTTGCATGATAACATTTACATGATAATTTTACATGATTTACAGGATAATGTTATTCTATATTTGAGGGAAATAGCATGTTATACATGGTAGATTTGCACTTTTATGTGCAATCATCTTTTTTATTGTGCTGTGTTATGGAAATGCTTGTTTTGTTCTGTGAATTGAATGTGAAATATATTTTTTAAAAAACATCCAATTCTACTCGAATCCCAGTGTGGAGACTGTACAGAATCAGTCATCAGGATAAAAGAGAAGTCACTCAAGACTGAAGTTCCTCTCCTAGAGCTAGAGGATTTGTGCTGGTTTTCATACCAAGGGAGAAAGAAGTTTGCATGTCCTCCTCCCTTCATTCTTATTGTCTGTCCTTCATTCTCAAAGAGGACCATGGCATCAGGAAGGTGATGTCATGACTTGCAAGTGAATTGGATTAAAGTGGTGGAAGGCTGTGCAAAGTCACCAGACTCACTTTCTTCTCCAGAGCCATCTGGGTCCAGTGGCAAAAAATAAATCAGTATGAGTAAAGATACCCCCCACATCCCTTCAGCAGAAGGAAGAACAGCTGCCACCTCCTTGGGGTTATTCCTCTCCCTGATCTGCAAAGAGAAGGATCCGCCAAAACTGGTTCTAAAACCCTGGAGAGCATTTTATGATGCTAAGAATATGCAACATTAATGATGCAAAAGACAGTGTCTGTCCTTCATCACTCCAATTGTTTTCAATACCAAGAGAATGCTTATTAGGCTTTTCTCTGTTTCTAATATTTTCTGAGGCAGTCCCCTCCTATTTCTGATTAAGGAAGCATCCTAAGTCTCTCACATCCTTGATTTTGAATTGAATATGCTCATGGGTTACTTTTTCCCTCTATATCTCCGCCCCTGTCTGTTGGCTCCTGTGTTTCCTTCTAGAGCTAGTCCTTCTAGAGTAAATGAAGCACAAAATGGACAGGAGATGGAAAGACAGCTTCCGTTGTATCTCTAGGCATATGCTACTTCTAATATAGGCCCATCATGTATGGTGAAACAGTGACACAGTCACCCTAAGAAACTGACCCCCCCACTTCTTCTTCTACAGCATTTAGAAAGAGTTTCTACTATATTCTCTTTGTGGTTTATAATAACCTCCCCCTCAACTTACTTTGAGCACATTATGCTCTCATGGGGCATGAATTTGTCTTCTACCTTGCCAGAGCATTTTGGACTGAACTTCCAAATGAAGGCACCACTCTCCTTATTCAGAGCTCCCAAGTCTGCCATCACTATGTCCTCAGGAAATAGAATGTCTTTTCCTTGCTCTTATTTACTTTCTCTTTCTTTTCTACCGAGCAGGAAAGGAGGTGGATCAGTGCTCTTATTCCATGGGGGAGAGGGAGTGAAGATGGGAAAGTAAGGGTGGGCATTTGCGAGGTCCATTAGGACCTTTCCAAAAATAACAAACTATCTTCGTGTCAGCCATTGGGATTTTGAAATCTTGTATAATGCATAGAATCTGAACTATGCCAGTTTTGTATGTTTTTTTTCCTTCACTGGTACAAGACTTGTATTTTCATTTTCAGTTGCTGCTTCATAATCTTTAGAAAAAAAATAAAAATTCCATACATTATGTAGAATATAATTAAATTTTACAAGTAAGTCCTTTCCCCTTTTTTAATTCTCATTGGGATATAGACATAGCAGTGGTATTGCTGGATCAAAGGGTATCCTTTTGTCATGGCCAAGAAATGGAAATTGAGGTGATGTCTATGAATTGGGGAATGGCTAAATAAGCTGTGATATATGATTGTGATGGAATATTATTGTGCCATAAGAAATAACAAGCAAGATGATTGCAGGAAAACTTGAAAGACTTACTTGAACTGTTGCAAAGTAAAGTGAGCAGAACCAGAAGAAAGCTGTGCACAGTAACAGCAATATTGTGTGATGATAAACTATGATGGACTTAGCTCTTCTCAGCAACACAATTATCCAAGATATTTCCAAAAGACTCAAGATGAATCATGGTATCCAACTACAGAGAAAGAACTTTGGAGTCTGAATGCAGATCAAAGCATACTATTTTGGCTTTTTTGTTTTTTTTTTCTTTCTCCTGGTGTTTCCCTATTGTTCTGATTCTTCTTACATAATATGACTAATGTGAAAATATATTTAACATAATTGTACATGTTACAAAGGAGGCAGGGAGAAAAATTTGGAACTCAAAATCTTATAAAATCTTATAAAAATGAATGTTGAAAACAATCTTTACATGTAATTGGAAAAAATGAAATACTATTAAGTACGAAAATAATAATAACACATTTTTAAAGCTCATCAATGTTTGTCAGTAACAGAATATCTCCATCCATGAACACATGTTGAATACTGAATTGGTGACCAGAAATGGAGTTTGGTAAACAAGACACCAAGCACAGTTCTTTTCATTAAGTTTAGATGAGCTGAATCCTCACTTTTCAAGATGTCGACCATGATGACTGCATTGAAAATCTTTTCTAAACATTTCTATTATGGTGTCAACATTGCTGGAGAGGCAGTGACTAATTGCTGCTGAGTGCAAAAAGCTCAGGTGTCAAGGTAAGAGGGCACCTGAGAGGAGTAAGTAGAATTTCCTTATTTTTAAAAGTGAATTTAAATCCTTTTTAATAAGTCATTCTAGCAGTGTTTACCCATTT
>NW_020944342.1:0-2410 GCF_900497805.2 Vombatus ursinus | reverse complement strand
CTGTAAAATGATAGGACTGAAGAATATGGCTCCTAAAGTCCTTTCCAGCTCTAAACCTATGATCCCAGCACACAGGAGGTGCTTAATAATGCTTGTTGACTGGTTGATTGGCGTGCAATCACCCTGTTTCCAAACAGAAAACATCCTGATGGCTTACACACATACCGTGTGTAACTACTGTCCTGCCATCTTTGTAATGGGGGTATTTTAACAGGAATGCCATGAAATGGGACCTTCAGTCTTTAGGTTCGGATATGCACACCATTACTTTGTGTTAACTTTGTACTTACTGCAGAATAGATTGAGCATAAATTGTTATTAAGAACTTAATAATTGTAAAACATGGTCTATTATGAAAAATAAGCTACCCTAATTTGAGTCAATGAACAAATGCCAACTGCTTTGTACCTGCTGGTCAGTGAGAGTAATAATGCTGAAGGAGCAGGGTCATTTAATTTTTTAATGGTTATATTGCAATTCAAAGCTAAAAACTTTGTTGTTTGTCTACCATGGATATTCATGCATAAAATACTGTCCTTCAATTTAAATAAATATATGAAGGACTGTGTAAAATCACTCAATTTTTGGTTATTTTGGCTATAGCTTCAAATCTCTTACAAAGCACTCTATGTAACTGCAGAATAAAAATCCACCAAGTGAGTAACCTAGCTTATGATCTCATTAATGCCCCTTGAGGATATAGACGACCTCAATTTTATGTTCTTCCATAATGCTTGTTAGAATTATAAAAATGCTAAAAGGCATAGAGTTTGCCTGAGAGAGTTCAATAGATGGCAGTGAAAACAATAAATAAATGATCATATAAAAATGATACAAGGAGATTTCACAGATGTTAAGGCCAATCTAAACAAATTATCAGTGATAAATGAAGATTATTTCAGATATCAATTTAAAAAAAATTAATGTAATGAGCACTCTCCATTCACAAAAGAATTAAAAAATGAAGATACTGCATTTGTCTCTACTCCTCACAAAAGAGAAGCAAGTCCAACCTTGGTTGTTTCAAATTGCTAGTTTTCTAGGGAAGACGGGGCATGAAGAGAAACTAACAGAATAAATGAAGAAGTTACTTGCTACAACCCTTTTGTGGAATTTGGATAGAGAGCAATAGAATAAAATGGAAACTCACTCCACGCAAACTGGAGGGACCACCGAAGGCACTTGAAGGATAATAGACAAAGACCAAAAAGTCTTAAGTTGGGCAACAAAAATTACAAAGGTAAAAGTTTGGCACTGAGGCAGAGTTGAACATCTCACCACAGTTATCCAGCATAAAATGTAAAATGAAATGAAGAAAAAAGAATGGGCTCAAGTGTATCTTTAACTTAGGCTCCCACTGTAACCTCCTTAGTTGAGTTCCTTTATTACCTCTTGCCTGGACTATTGTAGAAGCCTCTTAACTGGTCTTCCAGTCTCCAGTCTAATCCTTCTCTAAATCCATTCTTCACACCGCTGACCAAGTAATCTTCCCAGCAACACTCCTCTGATCACATCAGGTTCTTTTAAAAAAATTATTTAAAACCTTCAGTAGCTCCCCATGACCTTCCCCAATAAAGTATCAACCCCTGATCCTTGAATTCAAGGCTCTCTGAAATCTGTCTGCAACCTCCTTCCAGTCTTAGCTCAGACTACTCCTTTTCACATACTTTTTGTTCCAGCCAAGATGTACTACTTCTACTACTCTCCACCTCTTATTCTCACCTTGCCCTCTCTAGTTTTCTGTGCTTTTGCTCACGCTTTCCATCATGTCTACAACAGACATTCTTTTTTCCCTCTTCCCACCCCTATATATCTGTCTGCTGAAGTCCCACGATTCCTTCAAACACAAATTAGGGGCTGTTTGCTCCACAGAACTCTCCCTAATACCCTCTACACCCAGCTGAATGTGATAATTTCCCTCCACAAATTTCTCACAGCATGCTGCTGAAACCTCTCCTTTGTGTTTCACACATATCTGTTTAAATGTCATTTTTGGACCATTCAACTGTGAATGCCTTGCAACTGTGTGACATATCTATCTTTGGTATTAGGCACTTTATACCCAATTTTTTTGTTGTACTAAGCCTTCTAAAAGAAGCATATATTTACACTTCCAACGTTCTGTTATCTAAACACTTTATTTCATCCTTGAAAATTAAAAAAAATTGAAATGCCAAGTTAAGTGCTTTTAAAAACACGCACATATTCGTGATCCCTTTGTACTGAAGCCAGTCACAAAGTGTTGACAACTGTTCCTTTCCCACAGGACACCACCACCCCATAGTCCAACTGACAACAACATTAACAAACAGATATGAACAAAATAAACAGCAATGAGTTCTTCGTTTTGAACAGTAAGCAGGCTGCCTTAAAGGCTCTACTTTCTTTATCAAATTTCTCTTTTGCTTTT
>NW_020944341.1:0-15012 GCF_900497805.2 Vombatus ursinus | reverse complement strand
TCTTTTTCTTTCTTTGAATCAACTCACTGCCACTGGGCTATTGATTTACACATTTCACTTTCCTTGCATTTCATAAATTTTTTTTAAGGCAATTGGGTTTAAGTGACTTGCCCAGGGTCACACAGCTAGTACGTGTCAAGTGTTTGGTCTGAGGCCAGATCTGAACTCAGGTCCTCCTGACTTCAGGGCCAGTGCTCTATCCATTGCGCCACCTAGCTGACCCCACATTTCATAAATTTTTATCAACAAAATGGGTCATTTGCCTTGTATCCTGTTCCTTCAATCCACACTGATCTCAGTCTTTTCTGCCCACTTACATTGTGTGTTACCTAATTTATCCTTGAGTTGTAGACCATGTTCTGCTTTTCTACAATTTCATGCTTACCACTTTTGGCTGCTCAACTAGACTGAGCTCCTTGAGGGCAGAGACTCTCTCAAAATTTGTTGTTGATTGAAAAGTGTATATTCCAAACGTCTGATTGAATTGATTCATCTATTGTTTTTACATGTTTCCTCTGTTGGCCTCATTGTGCTGGATTATTTCTTTGGGTCCTCTGAACCACGTTTAGGGGCAATCTTTATCCCTAGGGAAGAATACAGGCATTGCTGTCATACTTTGTATTTAGGTAAAAGTTGGACTCAATTCTCATTCGTAAGTTTCTTGCCTGGATCCTTATCAATCCGAGTAGTTCTTCCCCCCTGCCTTGTCCTGGCCTACACATCCTTTCTGTATTTTTCATTTCTTTTGGTGCCAAATTATTCAATGGATTTCTTTTGAAATGATAATAACAACCAACATTTACTAAGTACTTCAGAGCTTACAAAGTGGTTTATCTGGATGCTTTATTGGATCTCACAATGATGCAATTTGGTAGGTTTTATTATGGTTTATATTTTACAGAAATTGAGAGAAATTAAGTGACTTCTCCAGAGTCACACAGCTGTTGATTGTCAGAGCCCCTGGACTTGGAGTCAGAAAGACCTAAATTTGAATTCAATTTCACATATTGACTAACTGCTCTGTGACCTTGGGTAAGCCCCTTCAACTCTCAGCCTCAGTTTCCTCATCTCTAAAATGGAGATGGTAATAGCACCTACCTCTTATGGTTGTTGTGATGTTCAAATGAGTTAATGTGGGGAAATCCTTTTATAAACATTAAGGTATTACATAAATGTTATTTTATTATTTTATTTGTAAAGTAGTTTGTGAAGCTAAAAGCGATAGATATATACATATATGTACACATATACATATACATATATATGTGTGTATGTGTGTATATATATATATATATATATATATATATATATACTAGTTATTGTTGGTGATGGTGGTGTTGGTGCTGTTAACTCAATAATCTCAGGAGAAACAAGATGTCAGGGGATCCAAAGGGCCTTGGAGAGATGCCCAGTAGGCATAAATAATAATAACCTCACATTTAGGTAGCTTTTTATGGTTAGCCAAATGCTTTCTTCATGACTACCCTGAAAATATTATTATTCCCATTTTTTACGGATGAAAAAACTGAGAATCAGAGAGGGGAAATGTGTTGCACAGTGGTAACAGTTTCAAATCCAATTGATCCAGACTCATTATCAAGGAAGACAAAGCAAGAAGGTGCTTAAAAGACCTACTCGAGCATATGGATGGCCAGAAAAGGAAGTAGGCTAATCAGGAACCAGGAGGGAAGGATGGCAGGTGGGCACTCCAAGGGCTGCACTGGCAGCCATCGAATAGCCCATGACCCAGAGAAAGAGTCTCCCATCTCTTGGCTGAATGCCCTAGGGAGTAGCTTTGGCAGGACACAGATAAGTGCTGTGTGAGCCAAAAAGGCAAGAAGGGGTCATGATCTGCCTCAGTAAAGTGAGAGGATCATGTGTCCACTTGTGAGAGTATCCCAGAGCTCAGAGAGGAAGCTGTAGGAGGCAAAAGGCTCAAGAGAAAGATCCCATTTTTTTTTTTTACTGAATTAGAATAAAACAATAACAAAATTAGTTTGGAAGAACAAGAAGTCAAGACTATCAAAGGAGCTAATAAAAATGTAAAGGAAGGAGGTTTAGCAATACTAGATCTTAAACTGTATTATAAAGCAATAAATATCAAAACTAGCACCGGTTGAGAAATAGAAAGGTAGATCAGTGGAACAGAGTAAACATACAATTCACATTGTATTTGATGAGCATAAAGACAGGTTTTGGGGATAAAAATTCATAATTTGGTAAAAATTATTGGGAAAACTGGAAAGCAGTATGGCAAAAATTGGGCATAGGCCAACTTCTTACTCCATTTAACAAGATAAGGTTAAAATAGATACATGAACTATATATACAGAGAGATATGAGAAAAATTTTTAGAACATGGAACATATCACCTATCAGATTTATGGACAGGTGAACAATTTATAAATAAACAAGAAGCAGAGAGCAGTGTGAGGTGCAAAATGGATAATTTAAATTGCATTAAATTAAATTTTTTTGTACAAATAAAACAATGTAGCTAAGATCAGAAGGAAAGCATAAAACTGGGGAAATTATTTATAGGCAGTTTCTCAGATAAAGGTCTCATATGTCAAATATATAAAGACCTTTGTCTAATCTATAAGAAAATGAATCATTCCCCAATTAATAAATGGTCAAAGGATATGAAGAGACAGTTTTTAGATAAAGAAATCTAAACAATTTATAGTCATATGAAAATTGCTCTAAATCAATATTGATTAGGGAAATGCAGGTTAAAACAACCTGGAGGTATCATTTTACACCCATCAGATTGGCTAAAATGATCAAAGGGGAAAGCGACAAATGTTGGAGGGGATGTGGAAAAATTAGGAAACTAATTCACTGTTGGTAGAATTGTGAATTGATCCAAATGTTTTGGAGAGCAATTTAGAATTATGCCCAAAGAGTTATTAAAATGCCTATACCCTTTAACCCAGAAATACCACTATTAGGTCTATTTCCAAAGATGATTATGGAAAAAGGAAAAGAATTTGTATGTTCTAAATGAATTACAGCAGCTCTCTTTGTGGTGGCAAACAACTGGAAATCAGGGGGATGCACATCAACTGGGGTATGGCTAAACAAGTTGTGGTGTGTGATTGTGATGGAATACTACTGTGCTATCTGAAATGATGAGCTTGGGGCAGCTAGATGGTGCAGTGGATAAAGCACCAGCTTTGAAGTCAGGAGGACCTGAGTTCAAATCCGGCCTCAGACCAAACACTTGATACTTACTAGCTGTGTGACCCTGGGCAAGTCACTTAACCCCAATTGCCTAAGCAAATAAATAAAAAAAAGAAATGATGAGCTCGATAATCTTAGGAAAAACACGGGTGGGGTTGGAGGAGATAACGAAGAACAAAATGAACAGAACCAAGAGCACCTTGCAGATATGAACAGCAATATTGTTTCAAGAGCGACTTTGAGTGACTAAGTCGTTTTGACTGCTGTAAACACCCGAGTTAACTCTAGAAGACATATGAAGGAAGAGGCTATCAGCATCAGAACTGATAAATCAGTTATCAGAACTGATAAATAGAAGTACATATAGAATGTTTTTTACATACACACACACATTTGTGTCTAATGGTGGCCACCTCTAGGGTTGGGGTGGGGGGAGGAAAGGAAGAAAAAAAAGGATAAAGATAAATTTAGATGATAACTTTATTATGTATTAGAAGAAATAGCAAGTTTTACACAATAGATGCTCAGTTTCATGTACATCCTCTGGTTTTTTTCCTATTCTATTATGTTTTGGAAATGCTTGTTTTATTTCTTAAGTTCAGAATAAAATGAGTAGAACTAAAAAAAAAATGTCTCACAATCCAGTGACCCCATCCTTCCCGCTTTGCACAGTTCTGAGACTAAAGTTGGGGAACAAACCTTGGAAAATACGTCTTCCTGTTATCTGGGAGGAAATTCTAGCACCGATGACCTCACAATTGAAAGGGATGACCTGCTCCAACCTCCAATGCCCTGTGCACAAACCGTCTTTGGAAATCTTGAATTAGGATTCTGCAATTTAGCAGATCCTGGCTGGCCCTTTATCTTTCAAGGAGGAAAATGCATGGGTGAGCAGTGGTTCCAGTCCAGGCTCTGATACCTGCTACCTGTGTGACCTTGGACAAGTCACTTTACCTCCATGGTGAAGTTTCCTTATCTGCAAAATGAGGGGGCTGCACTAGATTGCTTCTAAAGTGCCTTTCAGGTAAACCTAGCATCCTATAAGTGTAACCTCTCTGGACCTTAATTTCCTCCTCTCGTAAACTAAGGGTCTTGGGCCAGACACCTCCTGAGGTCCTTTCCACCTCCAAGTCTATGATCATATTAAATTTTATTTTTTAGGCAATTGGGGTTAAGTGACTTGCCCAGGGTCACGCAATTAGTAAGTGTCAAGTGTTTAGTCTGAGGCCGGATTTGAACTCAGGTCCTCCTGACTTCAGGGCCAGTGCTCTATCCACTGTGCCACCTAGCTGCCCCCTGATCATACTAATTTTAAAACAGATAATTTTCACCTCCAAGGCACCATCCAAGGCCCAACTAATGACTTTTTGTGGGATTTGGTTGAGTGATGTGACCCTGTCATCCACTGGTAGATGCTTCCTCTGGTTGGTGAGCCTGAGTTGGAGCAGAGACACTTCCCAAGGACCTGAACAGCTGTGGGAGAAGAGGAAGGAAGATAAAGAAAATCTCACAGTTGGACCAAGAGACCCAGAGCCAGGTCTGAGACTCCCCGTCCTAGCATTGAGCAGAGCAGAGACAGCAGCAAGATTTCCTGTGCTGACACGCAGCAGCCGCCATTGGTGGTATCTAGATGTGGGACCTGGGGCAGACACTGAGGATTCCCCAGGTGCATGAATATGCAGTGTGAGAGTTCTTGTTCAGTGTCTCTGTGGGTTTGACTCATAGTGCCATCCCAGCAGGCACAATAGTACAGCCCCGCATCTGCCTCTGTGACTTGGTGGATTCTGAGGCTTGCTGACAAGTCGCTCTCCCGTTTCTTGGCCTCATACCTCTCCTCACTGACCCCATCTTCATGAATGACATTGTCATTGGATGAAAGATAGAGAATCCGTTCCAGATGCCCACCGGGCTTCTGGCGGTACCAGTGAATGTAAGCGGACCCAAAAGAAGTCACATTCACTCGGCATACCAGAAAGGCGGTGTTACCACTTCTCTTAGTGTTGGATGGCATAAACTGGGTCAGTATGGGTTCCATGCTTGCACCTACAAGAGAAAAGAATCTCCTGGACCGCCAGATACCAAGAGCTCTGGTGTCCAAAAAGAATCAAAATATATAGCTGGTCACTTTGGGATGGAGTTGGACTTTGCTAGGTGGAGAGTTGAAGTTTGGGGAAGAAGATGAGGTAATGAAATGAGTCTTTAAAATGATTGTAGAATAAGCTGTCAGAAATACCTGCTGATGAATGGCCCAAAAATTCTTGTAAAGTAGTTATTAGGTACTTTAATCAATTATGCATAAAATAGTCACTGGGCTTGTGATAGCTGTATTCTTTATTTATTAAGTGTACTCCTTTGGCTTTTTTTTTTTAGGATTAAAGGAATTTTTATTTTTTTTAATTAAAATTTTTAATTTACGGAATAAAACAAACATTTGCATGGCATAGTACAGTCATTGTTTGAATGAATAAAGGATTTTGTTAGGCTAGTTTGACTTCTTGTATCTACTTAGAGAATGAAACAGAGACACCGACTTTCCAGCTAAGAGGGAGCTAAAAGGGCCGTGGGTGTTTCTGTCTCTGTCTTTAGACTCAACTCAAGACTGTAGACTTAAACAAGCCTAACCAAATGCATTTATCCATTCAGATGGAGGTTTGGCAATGTCTTTCAGGGAGCCTTTAGTACAGCCAGTGCTCTTATGGTAGAGATTGCGGCCCTGCGACGTTTGCCGGGGTCACCCGTTTGGGTAAGTGACCTCAGGTAGGACTCCAGCCCAGGGGCTCTGACTCCAAGGTCACTACATCATGCTGCATCTCTCAGAGGAAGAGATATGGTGTTGCCTTAAAAAGAAACCTCAGATTCAGTCTTTTATCCCACAGTTCAGGCTGGCTGTCTTTGCAAGGAAAGTGTCAGGTTTTTTTCCCTCACCCATTTCTTGGCCCCTCCATGAATGGATACCAAACAAATGACAAAAAGAAAGAACTCACCAATCCCAAGAAAAGCCAGGATCAGAAAGCAAACCAGTAGCACTTTGGTGGTCTCCATAATGGAGAGGGAGAAGGCCAGAAGTCATTCAACAGAAGGGAAGTGATGCCTGTGTTGGAGAGGAAGGAAATGACTCTAAGCAGAAAGTGGCTAACCAGAGACAAACTCTTTTTGGCCACAGATGCACAGCCACCCACAAGGGAAAAGGGGTCTTGCTTAATTCATTGGCAATATTCCATTGAATTCCATCCTTTCGCTGTTTACCAGCAGCACCCTTGTCCACAGGTGCCCTTCATTAGAAAAGGGTGTTCTTACAAAGAAAGTGAGCTTCTTGCAATGGTCCCTTGGTTTTCCCTGGAAATTGTAAACACAGGTATAACATCTGCCTTGGAATACCGCACATCTGGATCACAGCTCTGATGTATGTGGGATGCTTGTTTTCTTATCGCACATGGTAAGTGCCCTCATGCTCCCACTCCAAATTGCACCCCACTCACTTTACTGGAACATATCTCTTAAATGTTACCAATGATATCTCTGCTGTGAAATCCAGGGTTTTCTTCTCAGTCATCAATCTCATTGGTCTCTCTTCGGAATTTAACTCAGTTGACTCTCCTTAGATATGGGGTTAAATGGAGCAAAGATGGATCAACAAGGAGCATAAGAAGAACACTAAGCTCTTAAGAGCCTAAAGATTTCATGGGAATTTAAATAATGTGCAGAAAATCAGTAGGAAGGGCTGCCCTGACAATCAGAGAAATAAACCTCTTGACACCACATTAGTGAATTGCTCTATTTTGTGGGCAAGAATAACCATGTGGGAGATCACTTGGATGGGGAGAGGGGAGAAGAGAGACAGAGGAAAGCAGCTGATGGGCTCCCATCAAGTCCATAGGGGAACAGCGAAGGGTTAGTCATTCTTCCAGGCTCTGAACAACAATGAAAGCAATGGGAAAATAGGCTCAAAAATTGAGTAGAGGGCCTGGGCTGGTGCCTCAAGATGGAGTTCTCCTCTAAGAAGTGGCTCTTTGTCGGTACCACTAAATCACATTTCAGTGGGAGAAGAGGTTTATGTCTGTGCTAAGAGACAGAGACCTTCTAGTGGGTGAGGAAGCTAGGTGGCATAGGGGAGATTCTAGGCTGGACCTGGAATCAGAAAGACTTGTATTTCAATCTGACCTCAGATACGTCCTAGCTGTGTGATCTTGGGCAAGTCACTTAACCCTGTTTGCCTCAGTTTCTCTAATTGTAAAATGATAATAATAGTAGCATTCATCTCTTAACATTATTGTGAGGAACAAATGAGATCTATGTAAAGTGCTTAGCACAGTGCTGGGCACATAGTAGGTACTATGTAAATACAAGCTATTATTATTATTATTATTGTTATTGTTATTATTATTGTTACTACATCTTGGGGAGATTTGTACTTTAGGAGATTACCTAAGGTTGTGCCTTCCTGGACATCATCTGCCCCAAAAGAGGCACTGTATGGATTCTCTAAAGGCAGCCAGCTCCCCGAATGTTTTAGAACAGGGGGAGTCATACAACCAGAGATTGTCTGAGACTGTCTTAAAAGTAGCAAGGCAAAGTCGGGAAGCAGGAGCAGGACTCTGGACTTCAAGCAGCAAAAGAGGTCTACCACACACATCTGCTTCCATCTGATGCTGATATTTTTAATGGGGCAAAGCAGAGAATAGGGAGGACTAGCTAAGAGCTACAGAATCAGCACCATGGAGATGGATGGAAGGAACTGAAAGGGGATAGTTCAGAAGCTTTGTCTTCATGAGACGCAGAAAGAGTAAAGAAGGAACAAGTCAAAATAGTCAATAAGCATTAGTTGTTCAATTGTCTTCAGTCACATCTGACTTTTTGTGGCCCCATTTGGGGTTTTCTTGGTGGAGATACTGCATCGGTTTGGCATTTCTTTCTTCAGCTCATTTTACAGATGAGAAAACTGAGGCAAGCAGGGTGAAGTGACTTGCCCAGGGTCATACAACTAGTAAGTGTCTGAGGTCAGATGAGTCTCAGGAAGATGAGTCTTCCTGACTCCAGGTCTGGCAGTCTACCCACTGCAACACTTAGTTGCCCCAAACATTTATTGAATACCTACTATGTTTCAGGCATTCTGCTAAGCGCTGTGGATATAAAGAAATGCCCTTCCCCCAACAAAAACAAACAAACAAGCAAACAAACAAACAAACAAAAACAACCCAGTCCCTGCTCTCAAGGAGCTCCCAGTGTAACGGGGGAGACAACAGGCAAACAATGTTCAAAGTTTAGATAAGATCAGTTGGAGATGTCTAATAGGGTAAAGTCTTCTCATTATTAAGTGGAATCAGGAAAAAGCTTCCAGGAGAAAATGAGATTTCAGCTGAGAGTTGGAGGAAGCCAGGGAAGCCAGATGCAGAGATGAAGAAGAAGAGAGTCCTAAGCATGGGGTACAGCCAGTGACAGTGCCTTGATCACAGTGTGTGTGTGTGTGTGTGTGTGTGTGTGCTTGCACGTGTAGGTGTGTTTGTGTGTATGTGTGTCTCTCTGTGTGTAGGTATGTTTGTGTGTGTGCTTGTGTGTTTCTGTGTGAAGCACAGTGGAAGGTAGAAGATGGCTGGCATGGCAGGAAGGGGCCAGGTGATCAAGGCTTTGAACACCAAGCAAAGGATTTTCTATTTGATCCCGGAGGTGTCTGCCATGACAGGACAACTCCCCCCTCCTCCTCCTCTAGGAATTCCTAGCCTTCTTTAATGATCTAGGCCAGTTATATTGTACTACAGAAGGGCCTTCATGAATTCCCTCCCACTACCAGGCCCCCCCCCCATTTAAATTAGGTTGTATTTCCTTTTTATGAGAGGCAGCTTGGAATAAGGGATAGAGAGCTGTTCTCAAAATCAGGAGGGCCCAAATTCAAGTCACATCTTTGACACATGTGACCCTGGGAAATTAATCGAAACTCCCAGTAACCCAAGAAAGCCTCTAAGACTCTAAGTTGAGAGAGGACTCTGGCCTCTATTGATAGAAGGAATTTCCTTGTCTGGGAGTTCCTGGTCCAGTCCCCGTCTCATGTTTTGGACAAATTTTTGACTTTCTTATATATGTGTCCATGTTGCTTCCTCATAAAACACACAGTCATTGAGGGGAGAGAAGTTTTTATTTTTGCATCTCTAGGACCCACACAATGCCTAGAAGGCATATTTTATTATTACTATTATTTTGGAGCTATGTTTTCATTGAGGTAGGGAACTCCCAGTAAGGAAGCCCCTCAACCAATGTAGATGAACATTTTCTGGAACCTATCTTACTAGAGAGTTACCTGGCACATGGAAAGGGAGAAGATGCTTAAGAAATGCTTGTTGATAGATGGAAACTGAGTTTTTAATATTAGAGAAATGCTTTTGAAAACAACAAATAATAATTTTGGGAGCCTCATTTCCCACAGAGAATACTAATAGAACATTTTCTTAAGGAAGTTCCTTAATTCTTTATTGTTTCAATTGCATCTGTTGTACAAAATGGGGAGAATTTATAGAATTTTCATCATTTTATCTTTTTAGCTTTGGCTCCTGAAATCATTCATTTTGCTTGGCTTTCTTCCCATGAAGCACTCTCAGTATCCCACCCCCAGCCTCCATGACCACAGATCTCCCTCCCTGCCTGCCCCCACTTCCAGCCTTGGTCATCTATAGACACATGTTCTCTTTCACTGCTGGTCATACCATTTCCCCAAGGCTAAGGGCAGTTTCTTGAAGAGAACTGTGTCTTGGGCTCCTTTCATCTTTCCCACAGCACTGGGCACACTCCACCTGAATCAATACTCATTGATTAACAAAGATAACGAACCATCACAACCATAAGTGATGAGGAGAAATAGCATCTCAGTGTTGGAAGGCACTTCCCTGGTCACTTAGTCTGAATTCTACCCAAAAAAGGATTTGAATTGGTTCAGAGACCTAAGGAATTAAGAGAGGATATTAATGTCTTCCTTCTTCATGTTTCTTTTAGTTTCTCCTGAGGGATATTGGATCCAAGTGTTAGCTTTGGTGCATGAGCTTTGGACAGGGGGCAAGACATGGAGTCAGGAATATCTGTGTTCAAAATCATCCTTAGACAGGTGCTGCTGGGATGGAAAGAGAACCTGTTCCATAGGGTGGTGAAGAGGATGAGGCAACATAATATAAAGTAAGGCTCTCTGCCAAAAAGCAGAGAGACAGAAGTTGAGAATTGGAAGGGACCTCAGAAGCTGTCTGGTCCAACCCATAAAACCATCGGAAATCTTAGAGCCCTGCAGAGATGTGAATGGTTACGATGGTGATGGAGGGAGTTTGGAACCTGTATGAGTTAGAGCAGGAATGTAGTGTGGTATAGACATGGGCCACATGGTCCTGGTAAGAAATGCAGGAAGTGTTACCGACAGGCCAAATGGGATGGGAGCCAGAAACAAGGAGGTGGCCCCCAGGGGAAGAGGATGTGGGGAGGGCCGCAAGGAGGGCAGGATTCTTGTAGGTGTTGTCACTGAGTGCTGACTGCTGTGGTCTTCCCAGCATGCACAATAGTAGGTGGCCTCATCTTCACGTGTTATGCTGCTTATTGTTAGGATTGAGGTTCCTTTGCCTTCATTCTTTTCTGCCACAAATTTCTTCCTTACCTCATGTAAGGATTTTGTTGCGGCAGCACTGGTTGAGTGGACAAAGAGCAGATGTTGCAAAGGTTGGTTTGGCTTCTGCTGGTACCAGTGTATGTACTCGTCCTTAAAGTTCTGACTGCCAGACACTTGACAAGTCACACGTGCTGTTGTGCTCAGGTCTCTAGTGATGGAGACTTGAGGCTGCTTCAGTTCAAGAGCTTCGTGTCCAACTAGAAATAAAAGAAGAGAACACAGAGACGTGAGGAGGTCCTTTGGAGAATTTCTTCTGTTTCTTACCTTATGTGAAAAGAGGGAGAAGCTAACTCACAGGCACAGAGGGCAGCCACAGCAAGCACTTGGCAGAGGCTCATTCTGGCTGTGCGAGATGTTGGGCTGAGGAGAACCCGAGGAAGCAAGGAGACTGATGGATGCGGAGATCAGTTCAGAGTGGCCTGAGGTGGCCTGTTGGGTGTCAGCAGAGATCATGAGCTGCTCGATCCTGGTGTAATGTTCATTGTGCATCTGACCTTTCTAAGAGGTGCAGACCAGAGCTCTCTCCATGGGTGGGGGCCAGGCTTGGTGATGTCAATGCTGATTGACCTTCCTGCTTCCTTTACCCAAAGATGAAGCTATGGTGGTATTGCCTTGACCTACATCTGCCCCTCTCCACCCTGAAAACCCTGAGGATGTCTGCCACTGGCTCCTCAGACACTGTCCTAGAAATAAGAATATCTTTTATTTGTTTAAAGCTTTATTCTCATTGAGAGATAGCATGGAGAATGCACAGAGAGTGAGCCTTGGGGTCAGAAGAGCTGGAGCCAAGGCCGGGGGCTCTTTAACCCGAGGTGAGTCAGAACCTCTCAGTTTTCTTCTTCTTTTCTTCTGCAGGATTTTAAAAATGAAAATTTTTGTTTTTTTATTCTGAACTTAAGAAGAATAGAAAAAGTAGAATAGAAAAAATGAGCATTACACACAAAACTGCAAATCTATTATGGTCAACTTGCTTTTCCTTTTAAATGTATAATAAATAATCATTTGATTTTCTTTCTTTCCTTCTCTCCCTCCCCTCTTACAGATGGCTACCATTAGACATAAATTTATATGTATGGAAATCCATTCTATACTTACTTCTATTCATCAGTTTTTTCTCTGGATGCAGATAGTGCCTTCCTTCATAGGTCCTTTGTAGTGAATTTAGGTATTTATAGTAGTCAAAATGACTTATTCACTCAAGGTCATTCTTAAGAAAATATTGTGGTTTCTTTTCCAATGTTCTCTTGGTTCTGCTCATTCCTCTCTTCATTATTTCATGTACGTCTTTCCATGTTTTTCTAAGGTCAGCAAGCTCACCATTTCCTGTAGCCCAGCAATATTCCATCATGATCATATAGCACAACTTGTTCAGCCATTCCCCAATTGATAGGCATCCCTTCCATTTCCAGTTTTTGCCACCACAAACAGAGCCGCTATCAGTGTTTTATAACATGTAGTGTCTTTTCCTTTTTCCCTGATCATCTTGGAAAACAGACCTAGTAGTGGTATTGCTGGGTTAAAGGGTAGACACAGTTTTATAACTGTTTGGGTATAATTTATAATTTATAATTTATAACTTGGGGCATAATTTCCAGTTGCTTTCCAGACCTCTCAATCTTCTTGACAATTCTCCAAGCCTGTAGGTTGTAGAGAAGGAGGCAGGTTACATTGGTAGAGGGACATTCCTCAACTGTCCTAACAGGGGCCATCACCATCACCTTCCTCCTAATAACCATGTGGGTGAGTGGTGGAAGGATTCTATTCCCCATTGCCCAGAGGAGAGAACTGAGGTGTAGAGACCTGAAGTCACTTGCCCAGGATCCCACAGTAAGCAGGTAAAGTCAAGCAAGAAGCATTTATTAAACCCCTATTTTGTGCCAGGCACTAGAAGCATGGGAAATAGGACTTGGCTTTCAACCCAAGTCTCCCTGACTTCCAGTCCAGTGCCCTCCCTCCTGACTCCAGGCTACTCCCAAGAACAAGCCAGTCTCCCATTGGTGATGCGATGGCGATGATCTTTCATTTTGTTGTCCTTCACTCATACTGTTTCTATAGGACCTCCCAATCTGTCTTTACCTTTGGCAAAGAGAAATAAATGAGTTCTGGCATTGATCTGCTGTCCTGCTGTTACAATCCCTCCAGCAAAATGGGTGTTTGGAGAGTTAATTTTCCAATCACTTTGGAAAGTTTCATCCAGATAGAACCTGGGAGGATCATAGTTCCTGCTGCAGCTTGACTTTCCACACATCTGTTGCACACACACACACACACACACACACACACACACACACACACACTTCTGTGTGACCTTGGGCCTTTACTTGCTCTCCATGGGTCCCAGTTCCTCAATGATCAATCAGACAATTGAGTTATCTGACCTCTGACATCTCTTCCAGCTCTGTATCAATTATGTCAACTTATCTGTGTAATAGTAATATCCCTCAGTGGAATTTAAACTCCTCAAGGTCAGGGGTTGCCTTGGGGTGGGGGCATTTCTTTGTGTTCCTTGTGTCCACCAGAAGTATCTGGCTCATAGTGGAGGCTTAATATATGCTTGTTAAATGAACAAATAAATTTTTGTATTGAGTGATTCAAATGGGCAGTCATTGTCATATATAATTTGGGAAGAGGGCATGGGAAAATGACGAGAGATCCCCGCCATTGGCAGAATTCATTGCAGTGGGCTGACTGTTTTGGGGTACAAGAGGGTTGGCTCACATGCACAGACTTGTCTAATTTGCGGGGTGTTGCCAGGAAACACACTTCCTTCCTTTCCTTTGGCCTCAGGCAGGAATAATACAGCCTAGAAAAGGAATCCCCTTGTGGGCCTTTGATGGATTCTCAGGTTTTTTTTTGTTTTTGTTTTTTGTTAGGCAATAGGATTAAGTGACTTGCCCAGGGTCTCACAGCTAGTAAGTGTTATGTGGCTGAGGCTGGATTTGAACTCAGGTCCTCCTGACTCCAGGGCTGGTGCTCTATCCACTGCACCACCTAGCTGCCCCTGGTCTCTCAGTCTGGATGGACTCTCAACATCACGTCCCTTTGAGAGAGTCTACGGCTATTCTTGGTTATAGAAAAGCACTGGGTCCTGAAAGATCCAAGAGGTGTGTAGGGGCAGTCCTCCAGAGAGGCATACAGTCTTGTACAGCAGGCCAGGCCCCCAGGAGGCATCTAGTCCATCCCATTCCTGATCACAGATCCCTTCTGGGCCATGCTCAACGGGTAGTTGGCCAGTCTTTTCCTGTGAGTGCCCCCTGGCCCCTGAGCCTGCCCCTTCCACTCTTGGCCTGCTCTGATGATCCTGAAGCTTTGACAGACATCAAGCTGGAATGTGCCTCTTTGCAACTGAGTAGTGATGAGCCCGTGGCTTTAAAAAAAATTCAGTCCTAAGAAGGAATCACATTTTTAGAATAAGAGGAGATGACAAGTGTGTTGTTTTTCAGGGGAATTCCTGCAGATAATAAAGCAATTAGAGAAAACCTCACAGAGACCATTGGACTACTTTTTCTCTCTTTTTCTTTCTTTGAATCAACTCACTGCCACTGGGCTATTGATTTACACATTTCACTTTCCTTGCATTTCATAAATTTTTTTTAAGGCAATTGGGTTTAAGTGACTTGCCCAGGGTCACACAGCTAGTACGTGTCAAGTGTTTGGTCTGAGGCCAGATCTGAACTCAGGTCCTCCTGACTTCAGGGCCAGTGCTCTATCCATTGCGCCACCTAGCTGACCCCACATTTCATAAATTTTTATCAACAAAATGGGTCATTTGCCTTGTATCCTGTTCCTTCAATCCACACTGATCTCAGTCTTTTCTGCCCACTTACATTGTGTGTTACCTAATTTATCCTTGAGTTGTAGACCATGTTCTGCTTTTCTACAATTTCATGCTTACCACTTTTGGCTGCTCAACTAGACTGAGCTCCTTGAGGGCAGAGACTCTCTCAAAATTTGTTGTTGATTGAAAAGTGTATATTCCAAACGTCTGATTGAATTGATTCATCTATTGTTTTTACATGTTTCCTCTGTTGGCCTCATTGTGCTGGATTATTTCTTTGGGTCCTCTGAACCACGTTTAGGGGCAATCTTTATCCCTAGGGAAGAATACAGGCATTGCTGTCATACTTTGTATTTAGGTAAAAGTTGGACTCAATTCTCATTCGTAAGTTTCTTGCCTGGATCCTTATCAATCC
>NW_020944340.1:0-1653 GCF_900497805.2 Vombatus ursinus | reverse complement strand
TATGCTTTCTGCCAATGTCTCCTCTTTCACCACTGTTTCACATGATGCAGCATTCTTATGCATTAATGAGGCCATGTTCTCTATCTGCTCAAGCAATCCTTTTCCAGCCTGTCTCCTCCAGCATACTGCTTCCTCTCTCATCCTTATTCTGTCACTTATTTTGAATCTCTCCCTGTCTACTAGCTCATTCCCTACTGGCTACAAACATGTTCATGTCTTCCCCATCCTCAAAATACCATCACTCATTTCTTCCATCCCCACTATCAACCTGTATCTCTTCTACCTATTGTGGCTAAACTCTTTGAAAAGGCTATCTACACTAGGTGCTTCCATTTGCATGCTACTCTCTTCAAACCCCTTATAATTTGCCTTCCAAAAGTATCATTCCACCAATACTATGGAAGTTACCAGTGATCTCTTAGTTGCCAGATTCAGTGTTCTCTTCTCAGCCTTCCTTCTCCTCAGCCTCTCTGCAGCCTTTCACACTGCTGATCACCCTTTCCACCTTGGATAGTATTTTTTTTCTCTAGTTTTTTTCCTCTCCCTAGAGACAGCACTCTCTGCTGGTTCTCCTATTAATCTGATTCCTCCTTCTCATTGACTTTCACTAGATCTTCATCTATATCATGCCCTCTAATGTAGGTATTACACACATTTCCATCTTTGACCCTCTTTTCTTCTCTCTTTATACTGTTTTCCTTTTGGATCACACCAACTTACATAGATTTAATAGCCACCTTTGTCGTGATGATTTTTAATTAATCTTATCCTGCCCTAAACTGTCTACTCACCTTCACTTCTATTTACCTTGCACCTTCAACTGTCTTTCAGGAATTTGGAATGGGATGTCCAATAGAGATCTTCAACTCAATATGTCTATAACCAAACTCACCTGTCCTCCTTAAACCCCTCCTATCATCTATATTACTGTATAGCACACCATCACCTCTCAGCCCCACAGGCTAACAACCTTGGTGTTTTCCTTGGTTACTTATAATCTCTCACTCCACATGTGAAATCTGTGTCCAAAGCCTTTAGTTGTCACTTTTGTCTCTACATTATGCCCCCTTGTCTCCTCTAACAGTGCCATCACTCTGCTGCAAACTTTGATCACCTCATAATGCACTGGTCTTACATTGCAAGAGGTCATTCTTGTGTTTTCCTTTCCGTAATTCTCTCCTTGCTCCAATCCTTCCTCCATTCAGACACCAAAGTGATTTTCCTAAAACACAAGTCTAACCATCTAATTCCCCTACACATTTAACTCCAAAGCCTCCATATCACCTCATAGATTAAATACAATGTCCTGCATATGACATTTGATGCCCTTCATAAGCTAGCCAACTCTTGTCTTCCAATCTTCTTACACTTTACTCCCTTCCACTTATTCTTTGATCTTTTGCCAAAGGCCTCCTTGTTGTTCCATAACCAAGATATTCCATCTCTTGACTCCATTCAATTTCTCTGCCTATCCAACATGCCTGGTATCACTACTGGCTCCCATAGTTTATTTTAAAGTTCCTGTCAACACCTCATCTTTGACTTGAATCTTTTCCCAAGCCCTCTCAATTCTAATACCCTCTCTCTCTAAATTAATTCCTATTGATCCTGTGTATAGCTTTATTTTGTTTGCTTTTTGATTCTTCAATTAGA
>NW_020944339.1:0-3190 GCF_900497805.2 Vombatus ursinus | reverse complement strand
ATTTTGCCATTTCTTATATCAGGACATTTCCAGTTGTTAAAAAACCCAATAATGCTGCTCGTATTAATACTGAGCTAGATCTCCCTAAGTCACTTGGAAGCATATCTAGTGAACATGTGGTGGTCGTCAAATTTTTTTTTTCCTGTAGAGGATGGTTATCTACTGTATATAAAACCAAAAAGGCATCAATGAGGTGTTTAAAAAAATGTCTAACCACTTTGTCAATTTCTTCAGAATAGTTGAACCAATAGACTCATGTAGATAATTCATAACCCTGAAATCTTCATAGCGAAAACTGTATCTTTCTCTCTTTCTCCACTTCAAATTCACAGAAATACTGATGTTTATTTTGGATTGAAAATTTGTTGCAGAGTCATTCCATAGAAATCTTGGTTTTGCCTAGTATTCTAGCTCCTTTCATTGTGGAGGGTTTTCTGGTGTCCTGAAAATTTCCATGGATGGTTCCATTATTAAGTTTAAACTGAAGTGTTTTATTTTCATCAGTCAGTCTCTCTTCTCTCCTATTCATTCCAACCAATGATCTATACCACAGATTTCCCTAAGGGAAAGTCTTATCAGCATAATGAAATCTAAATTTTGACTGTAAGAATTGGAATTACATGTTTGACTTTGAAAAGAAGGAGCAAACATTGGATATAGGGATAGATCTCACTTTTGTAATTTCTCTGCAGAAAACCAATGTCCTGCAGCAAGAGGTTCAGTTGCTGATTCTGCCGGTGGAGCAGCTGCACCAGCTCTATCAAGGTGCTGTGTTTGAGTCATCCCAAACTCAAGGAAAGACTCTGGAACAAAAGAAATCCTTAAAATTCTCAGAAGGGAAGTGGGCCACTGATGCCATCTTTCAAGGGAGATGCGATTTAGAGAGGAAGAAAGTAAGGTCCATGGAAGTACATGGCAACAGAAAGTTGATATTTTAAAAATTACATTAAAGGCTTCAATTTTACCCATTTTGCATAAAATAACATTATTTTTAACATCCTTAAAGGTTTCTTTTTTTGGGGGGCATGGTTGGAGAGAGATGAGAAACTGAATGATTCCTACACTCCTGATTTTACACAAAGTAAGCAGAAAGTCCATGCTCCTCCTTCTTCATTATAAACATACTTGACTTTTGGAGTGAGGACATTTGTCATGCAATTTTAAAAGAAGATCCTATAAGAATGATTATCTAATGGTGGAATTTGAGGTGTAATAACATCTAGAAGAGAGAAGTATTTTTGAGCAGAGAGCATTACTGTTGAATTGATGGGTTGGCCAATGAGAGCCCATCACTAGGAGAATGAACAATACACCTTGGCTGCTGCATTTTCCTTCATGGATGTTTGGTAAGCCTGTTTCTGGGCATGCTCTGAAGTGTATAATAGGGACCTCTATTCCTATATACTCAGAAGCAGGATACCCCAGCTCACCCAAGAAGAATTGCATGAGGCCAAGCACATTTCACATGCTACCTAAGGACTGGACTGTCATTAGTCATATTAAACTGGCACTGTTCTCCATGAGCTCAGAATCTAATGGGGAACACAGCATACAAATGAACTTAGAGCCACTTTCAGCTAAGGCACAAATAGTTCCAGGTCATCTCCTTTACAGTGTTATTGTTCATGCCATTCATTAGAGGCAGTGTGGTGTAATGCAGGACTTAAGGTGAGATCTAAATATGGTTCCTAGCTCCATCCATTGGTTGTTGGGTGAATAAACAGCTTCAACTCTTAGGGTTTATTTACTCATCTCTACAACAGGGATGATAAGACCTAACTAACTAACTAACTAACTAACTAACTAACTAACTAACTAACAGGATTGAAGTGAGGCTCAAATCGGTCAATGGATCTGAAATGCTTTGTGAACCTTTGAGTGCCCTGCAAATGGAAGGCGTTATTATACCTAAGAAAATTCTGTGCCACCAAAAAAAAAAAAAAAAAAAAAGTGATTGCCCTGTGGGGAATGCACTAGTAATTAATTCTGTGAATTTATTTTTTAAAATAAGCTAGGTATACATCTAAATAATATGTTTGAAATTCATGAAAATTAATCTGCAGGAATGTTTTAGTAATAAGAAAGTCTGATTTGAAAAATTTTAGTTTTATCATATTAATTTTTTTTAATTTGAAATCATATGAGAACCTACTAAAGTTTTGATTCCATTGGGAATGAAAGTGCTATACTTTAAGAGTGTCAATGTATATTCTTTCCATCTTCCTCCCCTCCTTCCTTCCCCAAACAAATTGGACTCAGCATCAACAAAGACTTGATCAAAAATAATTATTTTAGTGTCCATACTATTATGGGTACATGAGTAAATGTTTGGACTCTTTTTTTGTCTCCTAAGGTATTACATGTATAGCTCTTAGCCGACCTTAAAACACCATAGAAGTGTAAGGTCTCTGACTCAACTTGAGTGCTCAGGGTGGTAAGCCGTTGGGGCTGATTATCTTTTTATGGAGAGTGTGAGTATGCCCACTTTCAACACTACTGCCATCTAGTGGTTTGGATTCTCCTAGAATGAGAGTATTGGATGCTCAGCAGTCAGGTGCCAGAGTTCCAAGGGTCAGGGTGATCTCATCGTGCTGGCCTTTCAAGGGAGGCTTCAATACTCATTTTCTTTTCTTTTTTTTTTTAGTTAATTTATTTTGAATTATCAACAATCACTTCCATAAGCTTTTGAGTTTTAAATCTTTTCCCCCTCCCTCTCTACCTCTTTTCCCAAGACAGCTAACAATCTGATATAGGCTATACATATACATTCTTATTAAACATATTTTCACATTAGTGGTGTTGAAAGTAAGAATTAGAACCAATAGGAGGAACGAACAGAAAGAGGAAACAAAACAGAACAGAAGAAAAAAAATAGCAAATAATATGCTTCGATCTGCATTCAAAATCCATAGTTCTTTCTTTGTAGATAGCACTTTCTATCATGAGGCCTCTGGAGATGTCTTAGATCCTTGTTTTGGTGAGAAGGGTTACGTCTATCAATATTAGTCAATGTACAATGTGGCTGCTACTGTGTACAACATTCTCCTGGCTCTGCTCACTTCACTCAGCATCAGACCATATAAATCTTACCAGTTTTTTTCTGAACTCAGCTTGTTCACCATTTCTTATAGCACAATAGTATTCCATTATATTTATATATCACAACTTGTTCAGCCATTCTGCAATTGAT
>NW_020944338.1:6930-9348 GCF_900497805.2 Vombatus ursinus | reverse complement strand
GTGTTGAATGGTTTCCTGAAATACCTCGTATTCCAAGTGAGGACTTATGAATTAGCAGGCTAGTGGCCAAGTCTGGGAGGCCTGGAAGTTCAAGCTCAGCAGAAAAATAGTCGGCCCCCTAGGCATTGGAACAATTAGCCAGGGGCCAGGCCCTTGACCTTGGGTGAAAGAAACTTGGGACAGTTCCTCCTATACCCTAAGAGCAGAGCTCAACTTTAAAAGTTACAACATACACTGGAAAATCAGCAAAAAAAAAAAAAAAATGAAAAAGGCCTGACCATAGAAAGCTACTGTGGCAATGTGGAAGATCAAAACACACACTCTGAAGAGGATAGCAATGCCTAAACATCTAAATGTGAAGCCTTAAAGAGAAATTTGAATTGGTTTCAGGCCTAAAAAGACCTCCTAAAAGAGCTTCAAAAGGACTTTTAAAATCATATAAGAGATATAGAAGAAAAATTGCTTACATCAATAAAATAGAGAAAGAGGAGATCAATGAATTGGGCATGCAACTAATAAAGCTAGAAAAAGAAGAAATTGAAAATCCTCAACTAAACAACAAATTGAAAATCCTGAAAAAATCAAAAGAGATATATAAAAGTGGAATTTAAGAAAACTATTGAAGTAGGGGGCAGCTGGGTGGCACAGTGGATAGAGCCCCGGCCCTGAAGTCAGGAGAAACTGAGTTCTAATCCAGCCTCAGACCAAACACTTCACATTCACTAACTGTGTGACCCTGGGCAAGTCACTTAATCCCAATTGCCTTTTAAAAAAAACTATTGAAGTAAAAAAAAAATTAAACCAAGAACTGGTTTTAATAACAAACTAATAAAAATAAACCACTGATTAATTGCATTTGGAAAAAGAAAGACAAATACAAAGGAAAAATATAGAAAATGAAAATGATGAATTCACCAACAGTGAAGAAGAAATTAAAGCAATAATTAGAAGCTATTTTGCCCAGTTGTGTGTCAATAGATTTGACAACATAAGTGAAATGGATGGATATTTACCAAAATATAAAATTTCCAGAATAACAGAAGAGGAAATAGAAGTTGTAACCCCACTTTAGAAAAAGAAAATGAAGAAGCCATCAATGGACTCCCTAAGAAAAAATCCCCAGAATGAGAAGGATTCACAAGTGAAAACTACCCAACATCTGATGAAAAATTAATTCCAATACTATATAAACTATTTGGGAAAATAGGCAAAGGAAGAGTGCTGCCAAATTCTTTTGATGGCACAAATATAGTGTTGATCTCTATGCCAAGAAGAGACAAGATAGAGAAAGAAAACTATAGACCAATTTCCCAAATGACTATTGATTCAAAAGTTTTAAATAAAGTACTAGCAAGGAGATTACAGCAATATATTACTAGGATCATACACTATGACCAGCTGGGATTTACACCAGGAATGCAGGGCTGGGTCAGTATTGGGAAAATTATCAGCCCGAGTGACCAAGCAAATAATAAAAGCAACAGAATTCACATGATTGTATCAAGAGATTCAGAAAAAGGTTTTGACAAAATACATCACCCATTCCTAGGGGAAAAAAAACAAAACAAAACACTAGAGTCCACGGGAATAAATGGAACTTTCCTTAAAATTATAAGTAGTATCTCTCTAAAACCATCAGCAAGCATTATCTATAATGGGGATAAACTAGAAGCTTTCACCATAAGATCATGGGTGAAAGAAGGATGCCCATTATCACTACTATTATTCAGTATTATACTGGAAACATTAACTCTAGCAACAAAAGAAGAAAACAATTGAAGGAAATAGAATAGGCAATTAAGAAGCAAATCAATCTCTCTGGATGATGTGAAGGTATACTTAGAGAATCCCAGAGAATCAACTAAAAAACTAGTGGAAACCATTAACACCTTTAACACAGTTGCAGAATATAAACAAAATCAACATGAATCATCAGCATTTTTATGTATTACCAACAAGGCCCAGCAGCAAGAGATAGAAAGAGAAAGTCCATTTAAAATAACTAGATATTTTAAATACTTTGGAGTTGACTTGCTAAGATAAACCCAGGAATGTTTGGGCACAATTACAAAACACTTTTCCCACAAATAAAGTCAGACCTAAACAATTGGAAAATTCTTGGTTCTTCATGGGTAGGCTGAGCCAATAAAATAAAGATGACATTTTACCTCAATTAATTTACTTATTCAGGTCATACCAATCAAACTACCAATAAATTATTTTACAGAGCTAGAAAAAATCAAAACAAAATTCATCTGGAAGAACAAAAGGCCAGGAATATCAAGGGAATTAATGAAAGCAAATGTGTAGGAAGGTGGCCTAGCCATACCAGATCTCAGACTGGATACAAAGTGGTAATCATTAAAACAATCTGGTACTGGCTAAGAAACAGAATAGTATGTTAATGGAATGGATTAG